>NW_019385287.1:294494-331182 GCF_000671375.1 Centruroides sculpturatus | reverse complement strand
TATATTGAGGTGACGATTAGGATCTTTAATTTATAAGAATTATTGTTTATAAGTTAATTCTTTGATTTTGTCGAATTCCAAAGGGGAATAAAATTAAGTTAGAAATAGATTGAATTGAGTTTGTCGGTTTGATTCTTGTTGAATTTCATTGAATAAATTATTGTTTGATTTTTACTAAATACTGTATATAGTTTATTACTAGAAGTTTAATTAAATATTTGATTTTGTTATTGACAAACTTTGTCATTATTTAATTCGGTGCACGCTTAAAGTCCAGGCCTGGCACACTAACGCAAATACACATAAAGTACCCGTTAGGGAACGGCTATTTCCGGCACACAGTAGTGTCGATAATCGTTGGAAAGTCGGAAAAATAATATAGTACTTTACACCGATTCCTTTGAAATTTTGACACAACGCTGCATTCGAATACGCACGTGTTTTTATATAATATACGTGTCGAAATTCCCCTACTGAAGGGAGATGGTTAGGTTTAAGGCTTACAGTAAAGAACTCTGCTTCTATTTATACTATTTTAGATGCGGGTTTTTGCGTGTTTGATTGCGTTTTAATAGGGTACGTCAAGAGAATGTACACTAAGAAGGGATTTTTCGATATTCCCCCGCGGGGGAGAGGGACAGAATTAAGGCTTACCGTGAAGAACTTGGCTTCTATTATATTATTTTAGATGCGGGTTTTTGCGTTTTTGATTGCGTTTTAATAGGGTACGTCAAGAGAATGTACAATAAGAAGAAATTTTTCGAAAAATTTCCCCCCCCCACGGGGGAAGTGTTATACATTTATAATAGATACATTTTGAGCCACAACAACGCGTGGCGGGGTCTGCTAGTACTGTATATTACTATTTATATACAACGGTTATACTATTTTCCTTTCAATACTGAATGTATTAATCATGTAATTTACGTACATCGATAAAATTCTATTATTTCTTTTCGATATGTGACATGTTTATGTAGTCATCCGTCTTCCCCACTCTCTCTTGCTAGCGTAAATGCTCTAGTTGTTGAATTCTGTGAACAGCGAGCGTACTCTCGTATCGCTGCGCTAGCGGAGGA
Organism: Centruroides sculpturatus; assembly: GCF_000671375.1. Lineage (NCBI taxonomy): Eukaryota > Metazoa > Arthropoda > Arachnida > Scorpiones > Buthidae > Centruroides > Centruroides sculpturatus. The sequence goes on along the minus strand of NW_019385287.1, from coordinate 330,103 downwards.
AAAACAGCGCGGGCAAGAAGAAAGGGGCGGAGCCTTCGACGTCATCGGTTGTGCTAGCGCATGTTTGCTAGCGTTTTGCTCTCGCAAAGCGCTAGTTTGCCGCGGCTCTTAGTGAGCGTTTTCATGACGTATTCTGTCTGCCGAATTTCACCTCTTTAGGTTCAGTGGTTTGCTCTGGGCGATGATAAATCACTGACTGACTCACTCACTGATTCATCATCGCCCAGAGCAAACCACTGAACCTAAAGAGGTGAAATTCGGCAGACAGAATACGTCATGAAAACGCTCACTGAGAAGGGATTTTTCGAAATTCCCCCGCGGGGGAGAGGGAGACAATTAAGGCTTAAACGGAAGAACGGCTTTTATTGTAATATTTTACATGCGATTTTTTGTTACGTTTAGTCTTCATTAAATACTTAAGTGTATTAAATTAATAACATTTCAGACATTGTCTATACTAATATTTAAAGAGGTAATGTTTGTAAGTAGCCTATGTAAGTTTGTATGCAGCAGGTAATCTCAGAAACTACTCATCCGATTTCAAAAATTCTTTCACCAATATTTAGAACGGAACTTCAACGTGGACATAGGCTGTATATTATATTATTCCGTTAAACATTCATATAAATTAAAAGATATAATCTAGGTTAAGGCTTTTATGTCCAACAGATGGCGCTACGAGTACGACGCCCTAAGTTTGCTTTTCTGTGAGGATGAACTAAAGCAGATCATCTATCTATCTATATAAATGAAAATGTAATGTTCGTTTGTTCCTACTGACTCCTTTGAAATTTTGATACAACACTGCATTCGAATACGCACGTGTTTTTATATAATATACATGTCGAAATTCCCCCCACTGGGGGAGATGAACAGGATTAAGGCTTACGGTAAAGAACTCCGCTTCTATTTATACTATTTTAGATGCGGTTTTTTGCGTTTTTTGATTGCGTTTTAATAGTACACAACGTACACTAAGAAGGGATTTTTCGATATTCCCCTTGCGAGGGAGAGAGACAGGATTAAGGCTTACCGTGAAGAACTTTGCTTCTATTATACTATTTTAGATGCGGTTTTTTGCGTTTTTGATTGCGTTTTAATAGGGTACGTCAACAGAATGTACACTAAGAAGGGATTTTTCGAAAAATTCCCCCCCCCCACGGGGGAAGTGTTATACATTTATAATAGATACATTTGCAGCCACAACAAGGCGTGGCAGGGTCTGCTAGTTATAAAATTTTTATATATTTCGATTTTTTAACCAAATGTTCGAACCGTTTTAAATTCGAATTTGTTATTGCGTATGGCTGCGTTTCTTTATGCAGCGAGAGTGCAGCGTAAATGACGTCACGAGCAGCTATCGCTACACTCGCTGCATCGTAGTTTAGAAACGCTTTTCGCTCGAGCGAGACACGGACGTCGTAATCTATCCTTTAATTCCAGTTACAGCCGAAAATAGTGCTTTAGTTAAAGAACTACAATATTTAAATAAAGAGATATAAAGAATCGAGCATTTATCTTTCCATAAATGTGAACAAAGTAAAGAGATAAAAGATATATAATTATATTTAAAATATAGTATTTTCTTATTCTTTAGATAACTTTCAGAGTCATTTCATAAAATTTAATCCTTCTTAATCTTTCCATAATATTTTTATCAACAGTCACTTCGACTTTTTTATTTTTACAGCATAATATCGTATTATACACACAAGCGTCCATTTTGCTTTACACGTGTAGCGGACGTAAAAGCTGCTTTATCTTCGCTGCAGCGACCTCTTGCAGCAAACGTTTAGAAACGGTTCGCTACATTGCAGCGCTGCATTTAGAAACGGGTTTCAGAGAGTTCGCTGTAAAGCGCTTCTCGAGCGCTGCATAAAGAAACGCGGCCTATTGGTTCGATTATAGAACGATTTGTAAACGTTCCAGAAAATTGATCAAATTGAAAATAGTTTGTTTGATTCTCGGCAATTCTCATTATTCTCGGAGGTAGGTGTTATATAACAATTACTATGGTTGTTGAAATACTGAATATAAATGGGGTTTGCTTGCAAAACCTCCGCGGGAGAAATCGCGGGTAACAGCTAGTCTTACATATGGGTATAGAATATATTGATTCTGTTGGGTCAATTTTGAATTGTTTCCGCTCTTTGTTGGAAGTGTCAACCAATAGTTCAATGACTTGAGAATGAATCCAGATAGGTCAAAAACTTCTATGAAGTTTTCAGGGATGGTCCATCCTGAATATGTTGGGCCGTACTATACATAGACTACATTCTACACCATCTGACCATCCTACTGTGGGACTGGCTGAACAAACAATGGAGTTGATGAAAAGATCCACTTGGTGACCAGTGTTAACATTAAGAGAGTTGTACTGTTTATTTGGTCAGGCAATTGTGTCCAAAAGGGATTTTACGAGGTATGCCAACTTGCTGAAATACAGTACTAGTGATTTTCAATCGGCGTGCCGAAAAATTTTTCAAGGTTATTAAATAAATTATTTTCGAAAGAAGTCCAAAGAACAATAATGTTCTTTTGGCTTCTTTCAATGTTCCAAGACTGAATGCCAAAATTAAAATCTCTTCTAATGAATTATACGAGTTTTTCGTTGTTATAGCAAATAAACGTACAGATATACTAAAAAATATACGCAGTATACATTCATAAGCAAAATCATCTGTACAACACCGGGTTATTTTATTTCAAATGAAATTTTCTTTAAATCAAAAATGTATTTATAGTCCAATTGTCCATATTTAGTTTAAATTATTTTAATTTAATAATAGTGGGACATTCGGCAGGTTTCTATCATGCCACTTTTAAATGCAAATTGAGCCTTAATGTTAATAATTTTCATTTACATAAGAAAAGCAATTAATTAAACTAACATCGTCGTATGCTGCTGCCATGGGCGTAGCCAGGATTTTGTTATGGGGAGGCCTAGTAGAGGACAGCCTGACACAAAATCGAATCATTTCAAATTATTGTTCATTAAATGGAATTTCCATAAGAATCGACAATAATTTAACACACATATAATATGAAACTTCCTTTAATCAAACGTTCTCGTAACATTAATATCAAACTCTAGCAATGCCTAAACAAAAATTAACCAATCAATTATTTTTTTTACCATTCTTTAATATACACTGAAGAGCAATTGAACTAGGGATACCTGTCTAGTAGCGTGTGATGACAGCTTCCATTCGTCTTGGCATGGACTCCACAAGACACTGGAAGCGATGGGAAGCCATACGTATCCACAAGTCCTGAATAATCTCCCACAAATCACGAAAATTAGATAGAAGGTGGTCGGAGCCTCGAACATCTCTCTCAATTGCATACCAGATGTGCTCGATTGGATTGAGGTCAGGTCTGTGGAATGTTCATCCAACCATTCCAATACAATTCGGGAGCGATGGCACGGTGCATTGTCTTGTTCAAAGACAATCTCTGTAGTAGACTGTCGAGAACAAACAAACGGGAGCAGATGGGCAAGGATATCCCGGTAACATTCACCTATCAGCAACGCTGTCACACGTACCAGGGGTCCCATTTCAGTCCATGCGAACAGTCTCCACACAAGAATGCCACCTTCGCTAGCTTAAAGAGTCCCCTGCTGGCAGGAAGGATCCATTGCTTCATGTGGTTTACAGCATACACGTACTGTACTCTGTCATTGGCATGTACTGCATCAAAGTAAATCTTGATTCATCACTCCAGTCAACATTTCTCCACGTCTCGACGGTCCATTGGCGATGTTCCCGTGCCCATGCTAATTGTTGCGCCCTGTTTTGTGCAGTAAGCAGGGGGACTTTTGTAGGACGATGACTCCTGTACTCCATTGAAAGGAGATGATTTTGTATGGTGTAGCAGCTTACACCTTGCTGTGCACCAGCGTTAAATCGACGGATGATCTGTTGCACTGTGGCCCGTCTATCCTCTGTTACAATGCGGGCTAGCTGCCGACAACCTCGCTCATCCACACGCTGTTGTCCGCGGCAGTTGACCCTGGCAGCAATGGTTTTACCAGAATCAACATACTCACGGTACATCCTCGACACAGTGGTGCGTGAAAATCCCAGTGTTTCCACTACTTCAGAAATGGAGTGACCCATTTGTCGGGCCCCAACGATTTGTCCACGATCAAATGCGCTTAGATCTTTACTTTTACCCATTTTGTTTCTGACTATTACTGATACCGTTAGCAGTTCTCCTTATCTTCAAACTGTTGCTTACCTCATCTGCAAATCACTTTCACGTTTACATACAACTCAAAATTTGCATAACGCCAGCTATACCTAATTCAATTGCTCTTCAGTGTAATTCACCGTCTTTAATCTAGATCTAGGCTTTTAGTGGATATACTACATCCAATTAAATTAGCTTCAGCTTTCTATTTCTTTTTGCAAATAGGCTGTAATTTTTTCCTTGACAATGGCTTTCTCTATGTTGAGCAGTGATATGCGAGAGAATCGTTCTTGAAGCATTGGGGTTCTAAGTCATGTTTTTATCCGCCTCATAGCAGAAAAACTTGGCTCACAGCCCACGGAGCTCACTACTACTACTATTGCTGCTTGAAAAAGTTTAAAAAGAGTACTGCCCTAATTTATATAATGTGATTTCTCAAACTTTCAGCATTCGTCTCAACATTTTTTAATTGAATCATGTTTTTCGTGACCATCACTTCAGCTTCCAAGACTGATGTATCAATTCTTAAGATTTTTTTTATAATTACTAATGAAATCCTCTCCGTTCTTCATGTCCAATTTAAGAAATGCGTCCACCGCACGAGCTAACGGTAGATTTTCAAATCGGTGTTTCAGATTTACTATGATATTATCTACCACTTGGTAGTAAACGTTGAACTTCCAGTATTCTTCTGGTTGTGAATCGGCTGAAAAATCTAATGTATTGCTTTTGCTCACAGTCGACTCCGTATAAAATTCTTTTTGTTGACGCCTCCTTTTTGAGACTCTAACATGTACATGTGAAATCTCGTGCTTTTCAGAAAACTGCTCGATGTCTGTCCAAATTTTGAACTGATTTCTGCATGCTTCGAAAGTATCTATAGTATTTGTTATGAGGTGACTAGCCTGACCAAGAGTGGCATTTTGAATCTGGAAAATTTCGCTCACTACATTCACTATAGCGAGAACTGAGTGAAATGTGTGTAAGGACACGACGAATTCTAGTTTCGTAATAATATTTAGCAATCCAAGTGCTTCCGCTGTGTGCTTGTCACGGTTCTCAGTGATCTCTTTTTCCAGTCAATTTAATTGCCTCATAATTTGTCAGTACTGCTTGGCAGTTTTCGTAGTGACAACTCCATCTGGTAGTACTGAGACTTCCCGTTTCACGGCTGGTATGGATTCCGAGTGCGCCTTGCAATTTTTGCAGGCTCGCATGATGACCAGGTTGTGCGAAGTGAATATACAAAGCTTCGAGGCCGTTAAAAAATGTCTTTGCTAGCGAAACATTTGCGCATGAGTCAAAAACCACGAGATTTAGTTTTGTGTGCTAAGCAATGGATGCAAATTGCGTGAGGATAAGTTTCTTTGATAATCTCCTGTAGGCCTCGATTTTTACCAGACATGACGCTAGCACCATCATAAGAATGTGCAAGAATTGGAACATCACCCAAATGGTGTTTATTTAATGTGTCCAAAATTAATATAGCCAGTCCTTGCGCATCTCTGGAGGTGGAACAATTTGTAAAACCTATAAACATTTCGACTATGTCTAAACCGTTCGCATATCTTATGGTCATTGACAATTGTTCCTCTTTAAAGCATCTGGCCTCGTCCACACTTAAAGAAAAAAAGCCAAACGCTTTAGCTTCTTCAACGATTTCTTCTAGAGTGAGGTTCGATATCACTTCAATTATTTCATTCTGGATATCTGGGCTGCAGTAGTTGTGTTTTTCAAAGTGGAGTAAAAATTTGTCATCATATTTACAAAAAAGTTGAGCAATTTCCAAGAAATTACCTCTATTTTTAGAAGATGCGTCTTTCCGGTGCCCTCTCAAAGACAAACCCTGACGAACAAGGATCAGTATTATATCAGTAAGTTTAGCCAAGTATTCTGTGTTTTGAACAATTTCTTCCTCTTGATGTTTCATAAGTTGTTGATGAACATCTCCAACTATAAGAGATTGACGATAAGACACATACATTTGGCTGATTCAGCGTGAGGCGATGATTCTGTGTTTTTATAACGCTTCTGCTAAATTTTGCCAGTTGTTAAAACCACTTTCCATTTTAAATTTCTCATTTTGGTCGCGTATATTGCCCTTGTTGAGGTTTCTGCATACGAAACAGTAGATTTTATCTTCTTTGCTGTATTCCAACCAGCTATTATATATTTCATAATATCTGGACGAAAACGATCTGAATTTTGTTCCAAATTTAGTTTTTGGGAAATCTATAACAGGTTGTGATGATCCAATTTAAAGGGTGCCTAGTTCATCCGGTTTGTCAAATTTTTAGAGAGGTTTTGTGGAATCGGTAACGATGACTCCGTCACCATCCACTTCTACGACTGAATCGGCTGACTGTGACGTTACTGACATTGGTGGTGGTGAAGCGTTCAGTTTTTTAAATCATTTGTACCTTCAACCACCTTTTTATCGTCCAGACAGAATTCCTTTAGTGAGTTTGTTGATGATTCGGGAAAGGAATAGTAGGTCTTATCGCATCTGCTTTCATGTTACTTCTACGTGTTCTTGGAGTATTATTTTTAAAAAACATCTGATGTCTTTGAATTTTTTCATGTTGACATCTTATATCTAGAAAAAAATATAAGTGCTTATACGTTATTAAACTGAATCAATTATTGAACCGTTATACAATTGAAATAACTTTACTTATTATTACTAGGTAATAATGTAATTGTCAAAAATGTAAAAGAAAACAAAGCATGAAGAAGTAAATGTTGGGCAGGCACTACCAATCTTACACGCAATGGAATTTAATACTTATTTTCAATATGAATTGAAATTTTTCGATTTCAGAATTTCAGATGTGCCGGTCAAGGTAAAATAATAATAATAATTTGAACAATTCGCTAAATATTTTTGTCGTAAAATTTGACAACGTTAAATGAAGTGAACTCGAGTAACTTTCGTTCGTGGGCAAACCAACGATTTCACTTACTTGTTTATAGCAGAAATTCATGTATGGAACGTAAAGCATTTCTAATTCCCTATTACCTTCAGTTTACAACAGATTTTTTTCAGTGAAAATACTGTTTCTCTTTGTCGGATTTTTTCGGGAAGAGAAAGATATCGCTGCTGTTTATGAGCAAAAAAATCAAATGAAATGCAGGTTAATTTGGTCTATGGGAAGTACAGTACGTACTTACATCGCGTCTTATAGAATTCAATAAATAGTATAAAATCTTTACACAATTTAGCACAAAATTTGAAACTTCAACTCACCTCTATTGTATAGTGTATTAATAAATAATGTTTATTATTTTTCTAAAAAATCAGCAGAAAGTTTATTCGTTGTACGTAGTATAAAGCCAAATGGTTCCTTCAAAGGTTCGCGCGCGTCTGAGCCGGTCAGATGGAGCAAGGGCGTGTGTGTGTGTAGCAGTGCTGCCATTTTAGCGCTTTTTGGTAAGATTTGCACATGCTCATCAGGACCACTTGACATACTTAAGTGTTACGATGTAGAAAACTGTGGTTTAAAATTGATCCTAATATTCGTAATATTCAACAACAAAACTTATCAATTTCGTTAAATGGGCGAATAATTATTTTGTTTCAAATTAATAAACGCTACAATCTTAAGACTGCAACCAAATCTAGATGGCGCGGCAGTTTACTATGAAATTATTTATGCTTTCAATATATCTCGTTATGCTTGCTTGTTTGTGACTTAAATATATCAATAATTGATCGATTGATTGGATTTAATAATTTTGAATCGTGTTTTTCTGGGGAAGGAGAGCCGGGCCCACCCATGCCATTCTTGGCTATGCCCATGCCTGCTGCTATTTTAAGGAACAATACTGTTTTATTCAATTTACAAAAAAATAGACAAAGATTTAGGTTAAGGGGCAAGTAATATGGCGATAGAATATTTACAAACACAAATTTAAATCGTGCGATTTTTTTTCATTGCGAATCATAATAATTTAAGTATGCCGCGAAAATTTAATTACACATTCAAGTGGTCCAATCACACCCACATACGAATTTTAGCGACCCCTCGACCCTGTCGACATTTTCCGTCCCCATCGTAAACCTTACACGATCTATCATGATAAAGTAATGTTTTACACACTGTACCTCTAGTGGCAATTCTTGCATATGCATATTTTGAGTTCCAGTTTCAATAACATACTTTTTTCTTATTAACAAGTATTTCTGCCTAACAAATTTCAGAAAGTTGCTCCTATCAACTCATAAAACATATCAGGAGAAAAGGTTTTATCTTGAGATGAATTATGGAGATAATGCATGAGAAAGTCTAGGCAAGCGCATGATGATTTATTAATATTAACAAAGATACAGCAATTTTACAATTCGACATGTCAAATACTAATGTAGCAGTTATGTTTGCAGTTTCTTACGTGGATTATCAGTGTGTATGTCCATTGCACTCAATGATAATCCATGACAGTGGTTTCTCAAAGTGTCAGAATTGATACATTTTTGAGTATGCCATAGTAAACCCTGCGCACTTCTTCAAAATGCTTCCCTATCCTCTTTGTTAACTTATCCAGACAATAAATTGACCACACTTGCCACACCCCATCCTTCATTGAGTCACACATGCAGTAGTCCAGTGGAGTTAGGTCTAGAGCAGTGATTCCCAAACTTTTTCGATCCACCGCCCTCTTTGTTCCATAAAGTTATACCCAACGCCCCCAACCCATTTTCTCTTGTGTGAGAAAAGATTGGAAATATTCTTAGGAAAACTTTTCTATGAATCTCACACTTTGTGCCCTTACCGTACATTGTTCTCAACATCTGGAAACCATTAAATGCAATGTTTCCTCTTATCAGTTTAACAGAGGAAAGGGAACGGCTTTCAGTGACCCCAATTTTGCCGTTCAATACTATGCCTCCAGCGCCCCTAGATTTACTCATTGCCCACAAGGAGGCATTATTGCCCACTTTGAGAAGCGCTGGTCTAGAGACTTAGATAGCCACAGAATCAGAGATGCATTGTGTCGTGTGTGGGAGTTCCATCTAATTTAAGTACTGTACTGTACATGCTAAATCATGTCAGAAATAGTAACTTATTGTTTTAAAAATTAAAGTACAGTCGACCCCCCTATAATTACGGTCCCTATAATTACGATTCCTATAAAACTATGAAAAAATATACGTATTTTGGAAATGTTGAGTCGGATTAGTGTAGAATCGATTAATTTTATGGAAGAAAACCTTTCAATCAGCCGTAGTCCGTAAACTTGACACGTGTCGGGCTGTGATTGGAACGACTTGTAAGAAATCGGATTCCTAATAAATTGGAACGTATCTATATCTTATAGGGGGGTCGACTGTACTCATGTCTATTGAGATTATTGTGAATTTTTCTCAAACTATCTCTTTCTGGACATGGATTCTCCTGCATTTTTTTACTTCTCTTCTCCAATACATCCTGTGTATTGGTAAAATAAATTCTATTGACAACTCTACACAATTCTTTCAAGTTTAGTCATGATACTAAATAATTTGTTTTAGTATCAGGTTTTAACAGTGATATCCAGGGTGTCACTATATGCTTCTAGAGATATTACCAATACCCAATAATCCTGGTACCTACAACTCCAGTTAAGCAAATTATTGGATATCAAGAGTTACACACATCACAAAATCAGTTGTGTTACACCCAAGTGTTACATATACCAAAATAAACAAGTTATGTTAGGCTTCAAAAAAATCATTTCTGACATAACTACCAGTAGTAGTGACCAAGGCAGTTAATTAAGACATCATTGGTCTTATGATCCTGGATTGAACCCAGGCAAACAACTCTCCAGTAATTTTTTATGGGCAGTGAGACCTGGATATGTCAGGCCCTAGTATGTCTTCCTCACCACCTGGTTGACCAATTGTGGACCTGGCTAAACCTATGAAAGGACATGGTAAAAGACCCTCTTAATGGCACAGGACAGGAAAAAATTTATTTTAATAGCTTCTTTTAATTTAAAATTTTAACTTAACTAAATTGAATTTAATCATGGTTTAATATGTTAAAAAATTAAGAACATTCCAAGCTATAATTATACAATGAAATTTGTAAAATTCACAAAGTTGACAATCCAGTAAACACCTTAAAATAAATTACAACAATAAAGTTCTGTATAGGGAATAAATCTATCTCTATTGAACTTACATTTAAATAAATTTTTTTTAAGTTATTAAATTATGAAGTTTGACTAAAGACAATTAATTTAAATTCATTCTACAAGTTATATATATATATTTTTTAAACAATACAGTATTCAAGATTCTTGGAATTCTTTTAATATTTTTTTATAAAGTTTATTGTTATCTAAAGGCACTGCCTGGTCTAGATACAATCAAACTATGCACTCATATGGGGCAGTGAGAGAAAATGGGTGCAAAACTTATGCATTGATTAACAAATCTAGGGCATGCCAAAACTTCTTGCTTAAAGTGCAGACTCGGAACAAGAAGTTTTGAAATATGGCTAGACAAGAGTGTCAAATATGGCCCATGGAAAGCCAAGTATTACAGGGTAATTATAGTCTTGATCCATTTTTGTAAAAATGATAACAAAGTGTTTGCAAGTTGTGTGAAGCATGCTGACCCAATAAAAAATAATCACTGTGGTTTGCATATGTTTGAGTGGATTAACATACATGAAAGTACAGTTAAATCTTTTTGTACTGCAGTCTTCAAGAGATTTGACATATTGCTTGATGAGTGGCATCAGTAGCACCTGCAGACTACAAAAAAAAAAAAAGATCATCATATGTACAGATACAGTATATAAAATTAAAATATATATATATGCAGGCATCCCTCAATACTATTGCATATATCAAAGTCATGTTAATCAAATACAGTGGTACCTTCCTTAGTATCTGACCAAATGATCACCACCTGCTAGAACAATTTTCAGTTAACAACAAAATATTTTTATTTTAATTTTGTCATTAATAAAAAGTTTCCTGTGATAAAAATGAGTAACTAATTTAAAAATAGAATAAAACCTTAGAGCTCCCTTTGGGATTAAGAAAAGTGCAACCCTGACAACAAAAGGGGGTGTGTATATGGACACATGCCGTGCCCCCATATACAGGCACCCCTGGGTGTCATAATCCTCTTTCTCCTCCTCCAGCTTACATAACACTTGGACATGCTGGGCTCATTTTATGGTTTGTAATGAAGGATCTCCCACATTTGGAGACATAATTGTGACACAGTGAACACTCGGCTTAAGCCATGGTCACACCTTGCATTTTCAGTCATGCAGGCAACTGCAATTGCAATGGCTGTTCTCATTATCTAGTAATCCCCCTTTGAAAATTGGCATGACTGCAAACGAAACTAGAAAAAAAAGTTTTTCCTACTCGTGCTAATTGAAAATTTGCATCCAATCAGCAAATGCCTTTGTGCCACGCCATATGGTAGCAACATTGAAAATAGTTCATCATTATGGTGGAAAGTAAGAGGATTGATACTTTTACAGAATCTAGATTGATTGAGCTTATTCATGCTCACGAATACCTGTGGAATTTTAATTCTTTGTTTTAATGAACATTTTATCTGTGTATTCTTTCAAGCTCTAACAAAATGATCACTTTTTTCTTTTATTCATTGCAGAAAAGAAACTGCTTGCCATTTTAATAAGAAAAGTGGCTAAAATTCCATAAATACTCTGAAGTAGAGTGTAAACTGTTGGTAAATTCACAATAGTAGTCAAAAACAAGCTACTAATTTCATTTTATTGGTTTACTAGCTGCAAGGACCCACTTTGCTGGGTTTTTATTTGTATGTAATATAGTATGTAATATATAAAAGATTGTTTTTCTAAGTAATCTAGAATCTAGCTGCAAGGACCCGCTTCTCTGGGCAAAAAGTAACAATAGTGAAGATTAAGATAATTACACTATAGCCAACCTTACCCGTTTTCACAGAATGCAAGAATTAGGTCCCCCGTTTCCAGACTAATTAGAGAATTTTTACATGAGTCTATATACAGTAGATCCCCCTATAAGACGGTAGATACGTTCCGTTCTTTATGAATCAATTTTGTAGGAATCATAGTTTACGGACTACAGCTGTTTGAAAGGTTTTCTTTCATAAAATTAATCGATTCTAGACTAATTCGACTCAACATTTCCAAAATACGTATATTTTTTTGAAAATAATCCGTATAAACTACGTTATAAACAAAAAATTGTAGGATTGCTTACCGAGTGTGTACCGTTCGACTACGCCCGTTGCTAAAGCTTGGTTTCGTCGCGGAACAGCGCATCAAACCGCGGCCGCGATTTCTGATATTATTTTTCTGCGAAAACTTCGTTGACCTTTGGAGACATCCTTAATATAAATAATTTTTATGGCCGTTAAATAAGAAATGTTTCTTTCACAAGAAATGTATAAAATTACAGTACTGGACAGACGATAGGTCGCCTAACTCGCCGTAGCGTGACGCTAGACGGCGAAAAATATATATTTAATTATAATAAAGTTACAATAAATTAAGTTAATATATAATTATATATACAGTACCTAATTTATATATAATTAATATATAATTATATGTACAGTACCTAATTTATATATAATTATATGAACAGACGATACTAAACTCAATTTATCCGCCTAAACGTCCGTAGCGTGGCGCTACGGACGGCGGGAAAGTAGTTCGGCTGCCCGATGACGTTTTACGTATTATAGGAGTTATTTTTACCGTTGTTTACGGATACTGCCACAATTTTTATAGGAATCATAACTATAGGAAACGGTTTTATAGGGGGATCTATATGTTCGATTTCCCGCAAAAAACCGCCTGTAAATCTTGCATGCTGCTTTATATTAACACTTTCTTTGTTACTCAACACTTCCACTGTTAACACTTCTATTGTTGACACTTCCATTGTTACACATCTTCGAAGTCAACCACTTTCAGCCCCATATCTCCCACATCCTTATAGCACAGAATGCAAGAATTAGGTCCCCCGTTTCCAGACTAACTAGAGATTTTTTACGTCCAGTCAAACGAACTATATTCAATTTGATCAATTTTCTGGAACGTTTATAATCGTTCTATAATCTAACCAATTCGAATACAAATTTGAATCTAAAACGGTTCGAACATTTTTAAAATTGAAATAGAAAATCTTTGAAGTAAACCACTTTAAGCCCCCATATCTCCCGCACCCTTATAGCTATCGAGACGCAACCACCATAGTGCATGATGGGAGACTTGGGAGACATACAAACACCATTCATGTGCGATGTGTAGTTTTGGCTGAAAAGTGAAATATAGGGACACACACGTCCATTTTTATATATATATAGATTACGAGGTCACGTATTTCCAAGTTGCAAAGCTAGCGAACAATGCGTAACCATGAGAAGCACATGACTAGCACTTGTTGCAGTTGCGGTCGCCTGCACAGCTGGAAATTGCATGGTGTGTCCATGGCTTTAGTCTTCTGGTTGATGAGGTAGACTCCATGTTATTGCACTTTTTAAGATTAATTAAACTGTTTCATCTGGTAAGGTGGATCTCCTGGAATGTTGTGCATTGTGTACATTACTTGTTCACCTGAATTTGGTAACCAGCAGTCTTATATTTGCATTGGTAGGAGCAAACTTCCTGAATTTCTGGATGAAGTTTGCCTGTACTGCTGTGTATGTTAATGCACTAAAACATGCACAAATAGAAGCAGTTTTCTTATCTTGAATCAGCATGCTTCACATAACTTCTGAACAAATAATTTTTGTTATCATTTTCACAAAAATGGATTGAGACTTCATAATCATCCTGTATTTTTATTATTTCAATTTGTGAGGTTCAAAGTGCAGTGGTATAACCAAAAATAGCTCTTTACATCAGTTTGACACTCCTAGTATAAAGAATAGTGTACACAGAATAAACTTTTCCCTCCCAAAAATAATCCCAAAATTTAGAGGTTAGTTGTCATGATTAAAGCCAATCCACTTGCGTCTTCACCTATTAATCCCTTGTCATCTCAATTATATTACCTATTACCTGTATTTTCATGTTTACACAAAATAATCAATATAATAATTAAAAACAAAAGTATATCATTCAGACAGAATAGAATAATAAAAACAAAAAAGTATTAAAGATAATTTTTTGTAGTGTTTAAGAACTTATTTAGAGTTTAGAACCAATATTAGTAATTCAGATATTTCACTACTGATTTAAACTGTTGACAAATCAAACTAATTGCAACAGAAAATATTCCTCTAAACTCGTATCACTGTTCTTACTGGTACAAGACATCGGTAATGTAACTGTACGAAGTAAAGTTACACTTATAAGAAGCAATATATTACATAAAATATAAATAAAATAAAACAAAAGCAAGTTAAAAGAACAAAGTGATTATTCAAGTCAACTGAATAGCAACCTGAAAGTATTTCCAATGAGAGTAACTTCAAATTATACTATAGTATAACAAGAAACAAAATTTACTGAATAGTTCATACTTAATTTGTACAGAAATGTTTGGTCCAATTACAACACTTGAGAGATTTCATGATGGTAATGGTGACAACAGCTTGGAAGATGAATTTGGTCAGTTCACTTTACTGAATACTGGATGTATTAGCAATATGAAACCATCTAATGATATCAACTTAATTGTGATGAAATTTATAACATTCATCATGGACCTTATGATGAATGTCATAATTTTTAACACCATTCTCCACAATGGCTCACAATCCAATATTTTCAATGTAAATCCAAGCTTTACAGCTGAAACCAAGCAAACTCTCTAGTTAAATTAAATTTTGATTACTAACATCATAAACTTATATATTCATAAAGAGAAAAAATCCAACATTTGGATAGAGTATTATTTATTGGAACATGTTAGAACATTACATATTGTAAAAATATATATGAAATTGTTTACTATATGACAACATAGACTGAGCCAATAACTAAAATTTTAAAATATGGTTCATAATTCTTAACAAAAGCACAAACTTATAAAAAAAACAAATGCAAGTTAAATTACAAATAAAAATTCTAAAATATATATATATATTTTTTATAAGGTATTTATATATATATACTTTTAGTATATTAACAAAAAAGAAAAGACAAATTTTAAGAATACACATACAATATGAATATCAAAAACAAACATCCATTGCAAATATATTCAACAACTTGTTAATTTTTTAATTCTTTTTTTTTTTTTTAAATGAAATAATCAAATAATCTGTCAAGAATAATAACTTTTTAAAGTTGTAATTTTTAAAAATTCATAAATACGTCTTGGATTCAAAGAACGTAACGCTCAACAATTAATTTTCTTATTAACATTATTTTTTCTTCTCATAATAATAAATGAAGCTTGTTTTGTTTTGTTATACTGAAATTAAATATGTACAGATATATTATAGTGATGAAACGTTCACTGAGATTTTCACGTTGGAAACATGCACTAGAAATCTGAAAAATTTGAACAAGATAATAACAAATAAATATATCCATGAGCATTTAAATTTTATCTTTTTTCTTCCTTCTTAAATGTGATATTAGTTGTTTAAGCTTCAAAAAAATGTCGAGTTCTTACACCTTATAAATTACAAAAAAATTTTTGATTTCTAAAACGTGTTTTAAATTTTTTGCTAATTTTAAAAAATGATGGTAACAGAGTTAAAAATGAGAAAAGAAAAGGTAAAGCATATTGTTCACTGGTTTAATATTTTTGGCAAAAATTTATCACTTTTCGATAATTATGTCTTTCTAATTACATTATATTGACATGATAAACTTTCAAAATTTCAGATTAGGGAAAAATATGTGAATACAAACTGATATATATATATGTATTTATAGTGTATGTTGTGTGTGTGTGTGTGTGTGTGTGTGTGTGTGTGTGTGTGTGTGTAGATGTGTGTGTAGGTGTGTGTATGTGTATGCATGTGTTTATATATAGAAGTTTGTACTCAAAACATTAATGAAAATAAAATGTTATTGTTAGATTATTATACTTTCACAAAAATACTACGTGATATAGATCAAAATATCTATTTTGTTTAAAGACGAAAACATGCTAAATTTGAAATTCAAAAATCGAGATTTGATTGTTGAAGTACTTACCAGCAAGCGTTTGAGTCGATAAATCACAGAAAATTGATTGTTACAATATTTTAGTAATTGCAAAAATATATGTAAAAATAGAATGGTGCGATTAAAGAAAAATAACAAGAAATTAAAACATTGACATAAAGGAACCAAGCCCGCCGAACTGGGCAGGTTGGTGTAATCCGCTTCCGATGTCCATTATGTTTCCTGCATTAAGATTCGAAGCGACAGGCAATTGACTATTGTGTAATAACCTTTGTTCGGGATGAAGTACGTGAGGATCAACAGTACTGTTAGACTGATGCAGCACACTAGAGATACGGTCTGTAGGATCTGTTCTTCCATGTGGTGCAGCATGGGCAAAATTATATATGCTCGTAGCAATATTGCAACTATCCCCTCTTGTCATTTCTTGTTTGCAGTGATTTAAGGCATGTTGTGATTGATATAAAGAATTATCTGTTGGAAAATTTGTTGGGTAACAAGTTGAAATTAAGTTTTGACGGCGAGGCTTACGAGGTTTATATGGGGCACGGGCAGTTGCATTCACTCCGTGATGTTTTCGAATGTGTTCCTTCAATTTATCTCTTCTGGTGCTGCTGTAATCACATTCTTCGCATTTGAAAGGCTTTTCGTTCAGATGAATTCTTTCGTGTCTCACTAAATGGCTTTTTTCAATAAAACCTCTTCCGCATGTTGAGCATATATGAGAACGTACTGCCGTGTGTGTTCTCATATGAGAGGATAGTTGACTACGTTTAGGTGTAGAGTAATTACAGTTAGGATGCTGACAATGAAATACATCTCCTGAATGAATGCGTCTATGAGAAACTAAATGAGACTGATATTTGGTAGAAAAACCACAAATATCACATAGAAAGGGGCGATCATTACTATGAGTAGCTAAATGCTGGTCAAGGGTTCCCTTAACAGCAAAGCAACGTCCACAGTGTTCACACCTATAAGGCTTTTCTCCAGTATGGCAACGAGCATGAACAGCCAAATTTGCTTTAGTTCGACAAGAATAATCACAGTCTTCACACTTGAATGGTCTTTCGTCGGTGTGTCTCATTCGATGCGATAACAAAAGCTGAATACGATCACATGTGTAATCGCAAGAATCACATCGAAACGGTGGACCCAAGAAATGTGTTTTCATATGCTGATAGTATTCTCTATTCCACTTGCATGTAAAATCACACAATCTACATTTGTAAATAATATCTTTAGCATGAGCACTGGAAACATGTTCTTCTAATCGCATAGTACTTCGTGCAACATAACTGCAATGCAGACATTTTACCCCTTCATTCCATTTAACGAGATTTTCATTTGTAGCATGCACAAAAAAGCTAATATCGTTACTATCACCATCGTCTCGATCACCATTTGGATATTTTGTTTCAGGTTGAGTAAATTTAGACTGTTTTATTTGTTGATGGCAACGAAGTCTAATCTTTCTAATTCTAGAAGTCGAAAGAAGATGTCGGGCATGTCCAAAACGTAACCTCTGAATATTTGGATTGAGAGTCCTTTGTTTTAGAGTAACTGAAAAAAAATTTTTTTACATAAATATATTATAAAAGTCAACAGTAAAATTATATTTTAAATTGTTTTTAAAGCTGTACAAAAAATTATAAAAACAACTACAGCAAGTTGATCAAACAGTTTTGTAATATGTCAGTAAATAATGAAACATCTTGAAAGAGCAGTTGTCAAGATAAAGGCATCAGTACAATGATAAACATAACACACCTTTTACATTGTCGAGGTAGTGTTATTGAAAACTAATATACAAGAACAAACTCAGATTTATTACTATATCTGAGTTTGTTTTTTATTTTATATTTTTTCCCTAATTGCTCTTTTTAAAAACTTTCATCAAAACTGTCAAAATTATTCTTAGTTTTTATCTGAAAAAATAACACACCTTTTACATTGTCGAGGTAGTGTTATTGAAAACTAATATACAAGAACAAACTCAGATTTATTACTATATCTAAGTTTGTTTTTTATTTTATATTTATATTTTTATACATTATTCTTCTGTTATTTTCTTGTTTTTGTACGTTTTTTAAATATATGTACAGCTCTCCCTTGATAGTCCGACGTTTTTTAATCCGACATGCTCAGTAGTCCGACGCACGTCCCGTCAAGGTACCCGTCCCCGTTACGTGTCTGCTTGCACAGAAGCATGTCGCGACGTTAATCTCCCCATCNTATTTTATATTTATATTTTATAAATTAGTCTTCTGTTATTTTTTTATTTTTATATGTTGTCAAGTTTTGAATTTAAATATATGTATTCCATTTTTGGAATGCAGATGTTCCAATTCTCTAATTCAACCTGAGGATGGCCTATAGAATACGCCAAAAACGTTAGTTTTCAATAAAACTACCTTGGTAAAAAGCGTTATGATTATGTAATTATTTGCTGAGCACCATTCTGTTTAAAATTAGTAGTGTTTCATGTGTTAAAAAGTATGCTGATGCCTTTGATAAGTAGATATTTGTTTCATCATTTGATAATTTTGTATACCACAAATTCACAATACAGAACAGCCAGATTAGACATATTTGACATCATTGAAAGTTAGCGATGTTTTTATCTTGGCAACTGCTCCTTCAAGATGGAAAACAGATAAAAATTTTTATCTATTTTTTCAAATTTATCTATGTTAAGTCTGGCCTATAAGGAGTACAGTCTAAAGCTTTGAGTCTCTATGCCATTCGTGGTTGGACATTTCAAGAAAGAATCATATCATTATGAAAACCAGATGCTTTTATATGACCTTACATAACCTTTTTAATGATATTTGAGACTAGGTTTCCAAGCAGGTCAGCCATGTTGAATGGCTACAGCTGTGCTTTTTTTAACAGATATTTTTAATCACAACATGAAAACAGAACTCTATTGTACTGTACATATTTTGAAAAGTTGATTTTGGCAAGTTTTGTATCTTGAATAACAGGACTTATGAACTTACTTTCTAATTCAGTTACATATTATTAAACAAGATTAACTCAATATATGCTACAAGTAAAAAATTCGCACACTCCTACTTTGTGAGGAAGTTAATAAAATTTAATAAGATTTCAAATACAGTGGGTGATCGGTTAACGAACAGATCGCATAACGAACAAATCGGATAACGAACACTTTCACGAAAGATTTTTATGTTCGGACAACGAACACATGATCGGATAACGAACACCCCACAGAACAAACACAAGAAGAAGCAACGTAAATTAATGAATACCAATGGTCTTCCCTTGTCTTCGGGCAACAATTCGAAATTTTTCGGAGTGTGGGAGACGTCGACATCGACGCTCAAGCCGATATATACCGATCGGATATTATTCCTCCGAACTTTGAAACTCTCCCTTGTAATTCCAGCCTTTTATTTTTCTGACAAAACAATTATTTTATGTATTCGCGAGACTGTCGGGTAAGCACTCGTTAAGTTTTGCATCTGTTTTTTTTATTTTCAAAAAGTGAGAGTATAATAGCAAAGGTAGAGAGTGGGCAGAAGATGCCTAATGTTGCTGGGCAGTATGGCGTAAACAGGTCTACAGTAGGCTGAAGTTCAATCTTATTTAAGAAACATACTGTATAATCAAGAAGATTCAAGCAGCTAAAGGAGTAACAAAAATCACATCTGAGAAATAAAGAATATCGAACAGTTCATAATGGAACACGAAATGGATCTGACGACAGAAGAACGCCAAGAACTCTTGAATGAAGAACACCAAGAAACTCAGCAAGATATGTTTTCTTCTGAAAAAGAGGATTAATGCCAATATCTTATATTAAAGATCCTTTGAAGAAGTGGGAGGATGTCAGAACAACGGTCTTAGAATGGCATCCAAACCAGGTTAAGGCTTGGGGATTTCTGCAATTGCAATGCTATTAATTACTTACGAAAAATCCTGAAGAAGAGAGAAAAGCAATCGACATTAGACAGATTCTTTAACCCTTTCAAACAGAAAAAAAACACGACTAATAAAAACGCAAGACTATGTATGTATGTATTTTTATTATCATCAATACATATAAATAAAGGTAGTTAAAAAGTATATATTTTTTTATTTTGGGGGGTCTCCAGAACCAATTAATCAAATTCCCATAGAAACCTATCGTAAATCGATAATCGGTTACCGAACAATTCGGATAGCGAACAAAGTCTTGGAACGGATTATGTTCGTTAACCGATCACCCACTGTATTTCAAAATTTTTATACTTAGTGAAAAATTTAAATTTAAAAATAAGGTTATTGAGTTTGAATACAAAAGGTTTGAATAAGAAACCATTTTTTTGATAGCATGCACCCTATCTCCTACAAAAAATAAAAATCACATCGCAACAGAATGCTCCAGGAAAATGAAATGGATGAATTATATGGTAAACGAATAAGACAAGGTAAACAGACAATGAATTTTGCTACATGGAATGTACAAAGAATCAGATCAAAGGGACAAGAGATAGTTAAAGAAATAAAAAGAATGAAAATTGACTTTGTGATCTTAACAGAAACAAAAAGGAAAGAGTCAGGAATAGAAGAACTGGAAGACTATATGCATATTTACACTGGTGTACGAAAAGAATAAAAAGCAAAATGTGGTGTATCCATGATGATAAAAAAGAAATTTAAGAGAAATATTACCAACTTTGAAACAATAGATGAAAGAATGATGAAAGTTAATCTAAATATTTTTGGAAGACGAATTACTATCATTGGAATTACTATTTATGCACCAAATCAAATGAGGATGAAACCCATGAAGGTAAAGATTTGTTCTACAACAAGATGCAAGAGGTGATAGATGAAACTGGAGAGACAAGAGAAATAATGTTATTGAGTGATTTCAATGCAAGAACAGGATCATTGAGAAATAACAAAATTATTGGACAATTCAGAGAAAATGTAATGAATGACAATGGAAGAAGAAGACTAATAGACTTTTGTAATAAAAATCATTTTAAAGTCAATAACGGGTTTTTTAAATATAACGATATTCATAAATGTATTTGCATTCAAAATACTAGGCAGCGGAAATCAATCATTGACTATGGTATTAGGAAGCAAAGAGCCAAAATTAAAATTTTAGATGTTGGTTACTAGATAATGGTCTGAGCCACAGGTAACACAGAGAGGTGTTACCTGTGGCACAGACCATTATCTAGTAAGAGCAAAAATCATTATTCCTTACAGAAGATTAATACAGACACAGAAAGAAGAAAGAACAGAAATGGAAGTAATCAAAGATCTTAAATTTAATCTTGAAAGCTTAGCAGAAGAAAGTACGAGAAGACTGTTTCAGACAAGATTAGATCAAAAATTGAAAGAAAAAGAATATGATAACACTATAGAATTATATGAAAACATAAAAACAGAACTACATGAAGCAGCAAATGAAGCTCTAGGACAAATCAAAGAACATGAAAAAACTTTTAAAAAATTCTGGTGGGACAAAGAGGACAAACCTTTTTTGTTGTATCATGTTTTTACATGATACAACAAAAAAAGGTAACTTACTTAAAATAGTTAAACACTAAAAAAGAAGAGGATAAAATAAGATATAAAGAACTTAGAAAATCAACAAAAGAAATTAATTTTGAAAAAGAAAAGATTAGGTTAGGACAGAAACTGTAGAGAAATAGAAACATATATAGGAGGAAGAAAATGCACTGAAGCATGGAAATTCCTAAAAAATATTAGAAATTAAAGTAATAGTAATAAAGGACAGTTTATCTCAATTAAACAATGGGAAGAATATTATAAAAATTTATTAACAGAAGATAGANATATAGGAGGAAGAAAATGCACTGAAGCATGGAAATTCCTAAAAAATATTAGAAATTAAAGTAATAGTAATAAAGGACAGTTTATCTCAATTAAACAATGGGAAGAATATTATAAAAATTTATTAACAGAAGATAGAATTCAATTTATGACAGGAGCTATAAACATAGAAAAGGATATATCAATTCATTTAGAGACAAAACAGATTAAACAAGCATGTAAGAAACTAAAAAATAATAGAGCAAGCGGTCCTGGAGGAATACCAGCAAAACTGATAAAAAATGGAACAGAAAAATTATTTAGAATGACAACAAAATTATTCAAATGGTGTCTTAATGGAGAAGACATTCCAAAAGAATGGAAAATTGGCTTTTTGACATTATCTATAAAAAATGTGAGAACTATCGAGGAATTACAGTAACGGCAACATTTAATAGATTAAATGGATGGATAATAATAGATCTAATCAAAGAAGAATATCAAACAAAAGAAAAAAAAAAGCAGAGTAGATTCAGGTTTAAATGGTTGAAATGGATGCATTGAGAAGATCATACAGATTCTCAAAGAGAAAGAATAACTAATGAGAGAATCAAAGACCTAATGGGATTAAAGGAGACGATTTTGGAAGAAATAAAGAGGAAACAACTTACAGGTATACCTCGACTTACGTTGTTCCCAATTATACGTCGTTTGTCAAAAAAGTATATGGAAAAATAAAAATCAACTTTAAGTCATTTTATTTGACTTTACGTCTGTCCGCCACAAATACTGAAGTCGTAATATCACTAGAAAAGCATTTAAAGCACATAAAATCATATTAAAATATATACATTTACAAGTATATATTGTATTTACAGTACATGCATTCATAAATTTAGATTACTTTTTTCTATACTATATTAAAAACTAAAATTTATTTGTTTGTAAGCTTAAAATAGATCCTTATTAACCATATATTATTAAAAATGCATTAATAAATAAAATACAGAACCAGGAATGGTAATTTATTGTTTAGCCTAGTGACAAGTAGATTCAGAGACAAGTAAATTCAACTTACATCGCCTCTCCTGGAACCAATTACCGACGTAAGGCAAGGTATACCTGTATTTTGTTTGGGCATGTGAAAAGAATGAGTGTGAGAGACTCCTGAAAATGTCAATGGAATACAATCCACAAAAAAGGAAAAAGAGAGGAAGACCCAGACAAACTTCGTACGATGGAGTAAAGTTAGCATGTAGTGAAAAAGGGATTAAAGAGGAATGGTGTATGGATAGAGAGAGATGGAGATGGTTCCTGGAGATCAAAAGATGATGTCAGATGCCATAAACCGAAATACAGATAATGAAAATTGTATAACTAAAAACACAACACCTTATTAATCCAGCAATATTTAATAAGATAATAATAACGTTTTCGACTGTTTTAAACAGCCTTCATCAGTTAAACTATTTCAAACTAAAAGAATGCTAAAAATATAATACAAGCTTTTAAAAACTCAAATTCCAACATAAAACGCAGTCGTATACAAAAAATTGCGTATACAATTCTTATTGGAATAAAAATAGAATAAAAATAAAAATACACATAATCGAATTTTTTTTGCCGCAATAATGCCTATTATAAGATTACCAATATGCACTATGGTAAAATGATTTCCATGCGGTGGATAAACAATCCGCATCCCTGTGGTTAATACAGCCCGTGTTAATGTGGGCTTTGTATATTTCCAACTTCTCAAGATACTTCAGCGCCTGCTTGTTATTTGTGGCCCTGATGATAGAGGCCTTGTCCCAATGCACGTCGACTTCCTGTTGTTTAGCAAAAGCCACGAGTACAGTGCTATCCAAGCTCTTAGTGATGGATTATTTATGTTCTTTAATTCTCTGCATTAAATGTCGAATAGTTGCACCAACATATAAAACGTATAAATATTGCTGGATTAATAAGGTGTTGTGTTTTTAGTTATACATTATCCAGTAAGTTCATTATTTATTTATCTAATGAAAAATGTTGTTATTAATTAAAAACTTATTTTGTTTTTCATTTTGTTTTTACAAGTAGTGCTCATAGGCTGACTCTTGAAATCAAGTAATTTCAGTATCACACAAAAGTACATTTATTGTTCATTATCCTAGCAAAATTTCAGTTGTGAAGGAGAATCCATTACTGAGATATCAAAATGTGAAATTTTAATCCTCTACAAGTCGTACTAGCACATTTATGAGGTACAGTAGAACCTCGATTATCCGGACTAATTGGGGATGAAGGTCGTCCGGATAAGGAAAAATCCGGATAATTGAAACAAACACTTTAATTTGTCTTTTAATGATAATACAACACGTTTTCTTTTCGATGACGTAATATTAAAAGTAAATACTGTATTTAAATCGTGATCAAATTTTCAAGAAACAAACGTTCGTATTGAATTTGGACTACTACTGACCAACGCTAACAGACTACCTATTGTTTAAAAGGCCCTCTGGTGGCGCAAGAAGACGGATTTTATAAAATAAAAAGCAGTTGAAACTGCATTTTTATGAATAAAAATTTGACAAACTATTTATCGTTTTATGACGAGTAAAATTTTTTCGTCGCGTTCGCGGCTTTTAAGTAATGCATAAACCTTCGAGGCGCGAGGCCCTTCGGACCGCGAGGCATAGGCGGTGGCCCACGTCGTCCATGCCTTACGCCGCCCTTGGTCATAGAAATGATGTAATTTGAATATAAATTATTTATAAATACGTATGTCAAGTTATATTTTTATTACTACGTAAAATATATTTAAGAGTTTACGACCACTGTGCTGGGTGAGACGTTGTTGAAACAAAAAAAGTTATGCATTCCATCACGTACATAAACAGTGTCGTAATTCGCCAAGTGCAAATCAGCAAATTCGTAAAATTTTTGTTTATTTTGAACAATCCGGATAATCGAAAATCCGGATAATGGCGGTCCGGATAATGGAGGTTCTACTGTATCACCGTTTTTTCTAATATCCAGTTAAAACTGTTCAAAATATTTTATTTTCTCCCATACAGAAAAACATGACATGTTTTTCTGTATGGGAGTACAACTTATAAAAGATACATATACCCCATAAAAATGAATTTTACAATTGAAATAATGTTAATGATTAATTACATTAGACAATGGAACCAATTAACAAGCAAATAATTCATAAATAGTTGTTTTCACAAAATTAACATTTTAGAAAAACAATGCCACAATTCTTGTTTGAACACCTTTCAGGGCCCTTAGTCTCGAGTTTTTCGTGTTACAACTCCCAATGTGTTGAAGGTGTCATGTGTTTAGCGATGGAGCTGAAGTCCGTCTAGGCGTTTCGATAGAATAGGTCCGAATTTGATCCTACCTCGGTGATAGTAGTTCCGATCTCGCCCACGTGTTCCACGTCCTTTTGTTCATCGGACAAGATTAACGAGGAGACTGATTCCTTGGGAATACCATATTTTATTTCCCCGTGACTACGGAATATTTACAGAGGTCTAAGTTAAATTACTGTACAAATGTGCGTTCGTCGTCAAGCTGACTCCGGAAGATTGGCGTAACAAAAGCGAAGGTTGGCGTACGAAAGTGTCTCTCCAGATCGGTGTCCGAGGACCAAGTGAGGTCAGAGGAGAAAGATCAAGCGGTAGCACCCTCTGCCCTACACGTGGTACCATCTCACACTCTGACGTCAAATTGGTAGTCTCAAGTTCTAACTCACGTGCTTTCCCATCTCACCATGTGAGTTGCTACTCATGTTGAGTCGAGCATGTGAGATTACTACATGAAAATGAAAATGGCTGACAGATACGCAATTCTTATCACTATTGAAGAGTTAGACAGAGCCGAAAGACATTGAGAAGGCAATGAATTTTTCGACCACGAGTAGATGACATTTCTTTTCCTGTCGAGTCAATACTAATAAAAAAATTTTAATTCATAATTAATAAATTTATACAGCAAATTTTTCCAAAAATAAAAAGTAGTATCTAATTCATCGAAAAAGAGTATTAAAATGATAGTAAATTATATGTATAAATTATTAAAAGCATAGACACTATATTAAGATTATTTATTAATCAGAAGTGTTAAGTTCTGATTAATAAATAATCTTAATAGACAAAATAATTTAAGAAAAAGATCAAGGAAGAAAACTATATGAAAAAAGGATTAAATTAAAATACTTTCTCCATTACACAACGGACTTTTTAGCTCCAATACACAATTAATTTTTCAAATATCTCCACAAATCGAATTGTATTTTTCTTGTAAATTCGTTGTCACATTTTCTACTGTTCATTTTCTTATTATTTTCTATATATCTCTTTTTGTTCTTTGCTTCTTTTTTTAAAATAAAATATTGGAGGTTTTCATTTTGTTTCTGCATACTATATTGCTATAAGACAAAACTTTTAACTATAACACGTGTAAACTAATTCGCATTGATTTGTTTACAACTTGTTACAGTAAAGTTGATTGGTCGAATCATTATAGTCGCAAACCCAGATGCATTGTAAATAATCGCATTGTGCTTATCGACACACAAACAAGTGAATATGACCTACTTCCACTTGCCTTTCAAGTTCACTTGATGGGTCTAACTTCAGACTACCAATTATGTGAGTCATAGTAACACAAGTGAATTCGATGACGTCAGTTTGAGTACAACACAAAAAACTCAAGACTAAGGACCCAGTGGTAAAATTGAAACAAAATTCGAGTGTATGGGTCTAGATGCTCAGAAATGTACCACCATATAAAACAAGTGTCTAATTATATTGTCATATCATGGAGCACAGAGCTGATTAAAAACAAGTGTAACTAATTTCAGCAAATTATTCCTTGTTGAAATGCTGAACTCCATCAATTCATATATTGAGCTTGAACTGGATTATTGTAAATAGTTAAACACAAAATAACCTATTCCAGCAATTATTTTTTTAAATTCATCTAACACTTTTGGCTATCTATGTAGCCATCATCAGGATCGAACAGTTTTGAATAGAATTCTTTAAAGTTTAAATATTATGTTCTAAACAGGAATTATTTAAATATATAAAATTGGTAAATTGAGAATACAAGTATTTAAATAATTCTGGTTTAGAACATAATATTTAAACTTTAAGAATTCTATTCAAATGTGTTTGATCCTGATGATGGCTACACAGATAGCTGAAAGCCATCAGATAAGTTAAAAAAATAGTTGCTGGAATAAGTTTTTTTTGTCTTTAAGTATAATTCATATATTGAAATAATTATGATTATATAACTGAAATCTGGTTAAATGTTATAAATGATTTTATTTTTATTTCAGTGTAAAAGTGTCTAATTGTTTAAAAAATTTTTTTAGTGTCTTTGGAGATGTTATGCATCCGATAAAACTTTCAATTCAGTTGCAACATGGAAAATTCATTTAAAAGAAACACCTCAAAATTTAAGTGTTTCTAGCACAGCCTTCAGTAAAGTAAGGAATCTTTATAATTTGAATGCTTTGAATTAATAATTTATATATATTATTACATATTAAGTTATTTTCCAATTGAAATTTTTTCCTAAATAATTGTTAAATGAATTTACAGTAGAGCATCATTTATCCAAAAGCCGGTCAACCGAAACGTTGGTTAACTAAAAGNGGGAGAGGTTAAGGAGTTTACCAACACTCATTATCCAAACAGAGCTGAGGCCAACAGAATCAATGATCTCTACAATGACACCCTTGCCCGTCATTTCCGACAGGTGTTGAAGAAGAGAGAGAAACAGACCACCTTGGACATGTTTTTCAAGAAGCCTGCTGCCAAAAAAACAAAGGATGCAACAAGAGGAGTTGACCCTGCAAGCTCCGGTAGCCTCTCCTGAATCTGACTCCAATTAAAAAACAATAAAAAAAGACCTGCTGAAATGTGTACATAGTCTTTACCTGTATGAATGTGTAAAGAAAGTGTTCCTCCACCTCCTCCTCACATCATCTGACTACCCTGCATAATTGGTGACTGCTCCATTTTCATTTTTTTATGGTACAGTACGGTTATTTTATACTTTGGAACGAATTATATGTTTTAACATGTATTTCTATGGGAAAATGCATTTCGTATAACAGACTTTTCACTTAACGGACGTGCACCTGGAACGGATTAAGTACGTTATACGAGGCACCACTGTAATTCCTGTTTAGAACATAATATTTAAACTTTAAGAATTCTATTCTAAACTGTTCGATCCTGACGATGGCTACATAGATAGCCGAAAGCATTAGATGAATTTAAAAACAAGCCATTTGAAATGATCATTCATTGTGACAAAAGCAGTTTTATGATTATCTTTCAGATTAGTTTGTTTATACACCAGAAACCAGAACTAATGTCATGGGTGATGAAGTATTCTGAATCATATACAGTAATACTCCGACTTACGCAAACCCAGAGTTACGCGATTTTCAAATCTCGTCGATTCATCTTTTCTTTGAGCGCCACACAACCCTTGATTATGCACTCCCCCCACACTATTGTTCAGCTTACATGTTCGGATGTATCGCGCGGAATCCACATATAGCTACAATTTATTTTGTGTTATTTATTTCTGTGTTTGTTATATCTACAGAGACTTGAGAGACTCTACTATGTCATCCAAATGAAGTAGAACTAATTCTTCTGCATGAAACAAGAAAAAAAAACTTTATCTTTGGATTGTAAAGTTAACATTGGGTACGTTCGTAAAGTCGAACGAGTTAAGCGAGAATGAAGTCATCGTTATTCCTATTTCGTTAGACTTTTCGAACGATTCGTTACTAACGCATTTAACTCGTTTGACTTTACGAACATACCCATTATTAAAGACTTCAATACAAAAATGAAAATTTGTGAATTGGAAAAAAAGTTTGATCTACCGGAATTGTCAGTCGGAACAATTATAAAAGGCAAAGAAAAATTCCCGAAGCTGTGAAAAATGCTTGATCTTTAAATTTGAGCATCATTCATAAACGTCACAGTATTATCACTGAGATGGAAACAATATTAAAATTATGGCGTAATAATCAAGTAAATGTGAAAAATTGTAAAATAATATAGGCCTAATTTGTTATACATATGTATTATCTAAGATTTTATTAGACATTTTCTTCTAAATTATTGTTTTCTTTAGTCTCCGGCCCCAATTAAAAATTATTTGTATGTATTTATATGCAAAATTATACCCCAACTTACGCGGTTACCACTCAGTCCCACCTATTGCGTAAGTTTGGGGTATTACTGTAATTGATCCATTATGTATTCTATTATAGGAAAAGGATAGTTATCAGCTATAACAAATTTATTTTAATTACTCTATATTTTTTTCCACCAACTCTCTTGTCTATCAGTATTACATTCCTGTAACACTAATAAACAACATAGGAAACACACAGGGAGATAGATTTTCTAATTAAGTCAGTCTTAAGAGCATTTCAATTTGGTCATTTATCAATTTTGATCATTGAAACACATTTGTAAGGTCTTAAATTTATTGGTATGCTATTCATTAGGTCACTCTTAAATTATTCTAGTTCTAAGCATTCAATACCAAATTTGCCCAAAGTTAAACTAACAGTGTGATTTATTTCTTTGAATATCTGTTTGATCTGGTGTCTCATTTATCTTATTGAACAGTTCTGCTAATGACATTTATTTAGTACTCTTCATTTATATAGTTTTTCTTAACATTCTGCTGTAATTCATACTGATTTTGTTTATTATTTCTTTATTATCTAGAAAGATAGTTTAAACTACTACACATTTTTTATCAATACTTAGATTAAAAACTTTCATTAAATCTACGGCCCAGTAGGAATGAGGAAATATTTCTAATACCAATAGTTCTACCCAATTTTTTAGCTTTCCTATGGTTAAATTTAACTTGATCTGATCCAAATATATGATGGTGTATTTCTATTGTGTATAATTTTATTTTTTCTGTTTCATATTTGACAATCTTTATGTTTAATTCATTTACTATATGTTTGTTTATAATATAAACATTTGTCTCATTATCATAGATTCCTTGCATTATTACATCATTCATAAAGACAAACTTAATAAGTAGGATGTACTGTACAGTACCTGAATTGCTTTTCTAGTTTAAAGCAATATTTTTAATTTAATCCCACGTATCACGTATCTGTTGTCATTGCTGACAACAACAGATACGGCTTAACCCTGGAACTGGATCAAGCACACGACACGCACGTTCATTTTCTGGATATTAGCATTAATGTAGATGGAGCGATGATCCGCACGGAGGTATACAGAAAACCTATAGCAGAACCGCTATACATACCAATAGGATCGTGTGATCCTTTCCATTATAAAATGACGGCGTTCAACACATTAATTAAGCGGGCCTATACTCATTCCTCAACCACGGCTACTCTAAAATCTGAGCTCAGAACCATATCTAATATAATGAAACGCCATGGTTATCACAACCTTATGAATAACGTATCCAAGAAACTACGTCATCCCCAAGTTTCCGCACAAGATGCATTACAAGAAGAAGACAGACCAGATCCTAAACACAGAGTTCCTATCACTTACAACCCGTGTTTACAGAAGCTCTACTCCGAGATTGCCAAAAAGAAAAATATCAACATCACATACAGATGTCCTACAGTGTTTAATATACTCTGCAATGCTAAGGATGCTCCTAACAATCACTTGCTTTCGGGAGTATATGTCATCCCATTGATTGATCATCGCTGTAATGAAGAGTTATTATACATTGGATCCACTAAGCGCTCATTAGGTGTCAGAATAAAGGAACACATGGCTGACATACAACCTGAAAGACTAACTACTGCACTGGCTCGTTATGCTACGGATCCAGACATCGATCCAAGATTTAACGAGGCTAGAATCATCCACACCATACCGCATACTGAGCATCTAAGATGGATCGAAGCGATGTCTATATATAAAGCGGCCCAAGACAACAGGTGTATTAATAATAAGGATGAATTGTCTCTATCCCTAGCGTGGGAAACGCTTATACATGACAGAGAAAATATTCTATAAAATTAAAAACATTTACATCGGAAGAATACGCATGTCTATTGATGACGTCAGCGGTAGAACTCATGGATTTCGTCGATCGTATCTCATTCAAATTTTTGTATTCCATCGAATGTTTTTTACGTATTTAAGTTTTTTCACCTGAAGAAGAACCTACTTCGGTTCGAAAACGTTTGTGGGACCTTTTTTCTTGATAATTTTTTATTTAATATTGCACCGTAAAGGTTTGTAGTTGTTTAATTTTGCTTTAACACGGTGTGGTTGAGAAGTTTGTTTATTGATTTGTTGGATAAACCATTTTTGCTTTGGCATTTGAAATACCAATGATCTCTCTCTCATATTCTATTGCAATTATATTTAATTTTCTTACAAATATATCAGGATTTGAAGATTTTTCCTAAGCTTAGAAGCTTGAGATTTAAACATTGGTTCTATCAAGTATTTAGGTCTGTTTGTTTACTTATATTTAAAGTATCCTCTGTTGATTTCACAATTTGATAAAAATACAAATAGGAAGAGGGTTTAATTGCAATGAAATATTTGGACAGACTTGAAAATATTCCTTGTACTATCATAAGTAAAATTTTCACTTCAGTTAGTGTATCTAGCTGTCTTTTATCCTCAAAGTAAGCTTTCATACTCAATCCAGCATTATATCTCATATTCAAACCTATGTAACCACTAATTCATTAGTAGTATAGAAATAGAAGACATGACACAATACAAATAAAAAATAAATTTTAATTAGGAAAAGATTTAAAAGATTTTTGTAAAATTTTCTTTTCTCTCCTTTTTCTTTAAAGTGTGCCAAGGCCCCTTCGTTCCCCTCTTGGTGTTCCACTTCTTCTGATAGAACATTCATCTATGCCAGGCCTGGCCAACCCAAATTGTTTCATGGGCCACTTTGATCACATGTAACATTACGGCAGGCCACAATTTAGGCAAACATGCTTTTAAAAAAGTAAAACAAATACAAAATGAATAAGATTTTATTGTTATACTAAGAGTTCGTACTTGCACTTGCATATTATAACAATTACGCATACAAATTTTCATTTATTTAATTATTTTGGTATACACATAACAGGAAACAAAAGTTTTAATAGATATATAATATCACTTAATGGGCCACACAATTTAACGTGAAGGGCTGCATGAGGCCTGCTGGTTGGCTAGGCCTGGTCTATACCAACAGTATTACAAAAGAGAGAGACAATAAAGATTTAACACTAATGCAAATAAAAAGATGGAGGAAAGAAACTTAAAATGATACAGACATGTAAAAGAATGAGAAAAACCTGAATACCATGCAAGAATTTGGAATGGATGCTAAATAAGATGAAGAAATGAAGACTTGGATGTACTTAGGTCAGGAACACACACACAAAATTGTGTGGCAGAAAACTGAATCAGAAATCAGCTTTCAGTTCAGTTTCTGTTTTATGCTTTTACTCCAGAACACACATACATAAAAATTCTGGCCCAATAGGAAACACCACTGCCACTAACAGTGCTAATTTTATTAATTTTTCCTCTGATATATCTATCCCTTTGTGTCTTCCATTTTTTCTCCGCTTCCTCCGCTATAATACAGAAAATTTAAATTAACAGACTCGTATTCCAAATTCAAATAAAGAATGTGTGGTCTAAATACTAGGCCTATATATCGATTCTACTAGACCTACCTGTTATTTGAAATTTTGCACCTATAGCCATCCATAATTGTTGTTTAAATAATGCCTTTATACTAGTGATGTAACGAATATTCGGCCACTATTCGGTATTCGGCCTATTTTTTGCTATTCGGCCGAATACCGAATATTTAATCACTATTCGGCCGAATACTGAATACCTAAAAACAGGAGTAAGAAATAAAAAACACAGTAAATTAATCATTTTGGTAACTTTTATCAATGCTGAACATACATTTTAAGATTGAGAAAGCGCAATTTTTTGCTTATTTATGTAAAAGATCAAAGGAAAAGTAATGTTAGAAAGTTGTGTATGTGAACTTTGTCTTTGTGATCGTCGCGCCCTCCCCTCTGCTATGTGTGGGGTCTGTTGAGTTATGTTCATCAAGGGAGTTGTACTCTGGCCCAGGTTAGTTTAGTTTTGAATGTGTGCTGTGGTCTAACGGACATCGCTTTCTAGTTCTCTCCACTTTCTTTGTGTTACCTTCGACATTACCCTCCATTATATCCAAACCCTGACATGGTAGCAGAGCGTGGTTGGTTTAAGGGTTTAATGATCAAGGTTTACCATACGAAAAACATCTAATTGGAGATTCAAGTAAGTGATATATACTTGTTTGCTTACAAAAGGCATAACCCGTCTGAACAAAGAGCAACGCCATGAATAGTGTGGGGACACAGCATGTAGATAAACTCGATGATGGCAACTACGAATCGTGGAAGCTACAAATGCGTAGCATACTTGTTTGCAATGAACTTTGGTCGTACGTAAATGGATCCATAGAAAAACCAGATACCGATCCTGAACGAATAGATTGGCAAACAAAAGATGAAAAGGCTTTAGCATTAATCTTACTAGGCGTTAAGCAGAACCAGTTGAGCCATATAAAGAGGGCAGAAACTTCCAAAGAAGCATGGGATGAATTGGAAAGGATACATAAATCAAAAGGCCCAATTAAAAAGGCAGTGCTATACAAACAACTTTATCAGATGAAAAAGGTAACTGAACAATTAATGTCGAGACATGTAAGTGAATTTATGGAAAAGGCTGAACAATTAGAAGAAGTGGGTATCCCAATTCCAAGTGAGTTACTATCTATAATGTTACTAAATTCATTGCCCGATGAATACGAGACATTTCGAATTACCATCGAGTCCAGAGACGACATACCGAAACCTGAATTATTAAAAATAAAATTAATTGAAGAAGAAACAAGACGACAAGAAAAGGACGAGTTTTTAGTCGAACAAAGTGCACTGTACATGGGACCAAAACAAAAGAAAAGTTCTTTCCGACAAAACTACCCAAAAGTAAATAATCGTTCTTCTTCACAATTCACAGGAACATGTTACATATGCGCTAAACCGGGCCACCGTGCAGCTGATTGTAGAAGTAATAACAGATATTCGCAAAGGAACAATACACGCAAAAAGAATGACGCTATGGCGGTCACAGTACAAACGGCTCAACCTCTAAACTCAACAGACTGGTGTCTTGATAGCGGAGCGACCGCACATATGTGTAGCGACTGTACGAAATTTACAGAGATAAATCAAGATCACAAAGAAATACAAACTGCAGGAAAAGATGCATTAAGATCTGTTGGAACTGGAACAATTAATATAAGCGTGCGTGTCAACAACACCAAAAACACAATTAAGATACAAGACGTGATAGCCGTTCCAGATTTGAGAAACAACTTGATATCTGTACCTAAAATAACAGAACATGGATATTCTGTCACATTCAAAAGAGAATCTGCAACTGTTATTCGCCAAGATGGGTCCATCGCCTTGATAGCAAAGAAAAGAGATCAGCTGTACATAGTAGAAACTAGATCTGACGCAGTATTGAATGTAGAAGAAAGTGACAATCTTTTGAGATGGCATCAACGACTTGGTCATCTAAACATCAACGATCTAAAGAAACTAGCAAGCAAAAAAATGGTAGATGGAATAACATTGAAACAAACCCAAGACAAAATTGACTGTGAAACATGCTGCAAAGGTAAGATTCATCAATTACCCTTTAAGTCATCCAACACGAGAGAGAAAAGTATACTGGGATTAGTCCATTCTGACATATGTGGTCCAATGAGTGTGGAATCCCTAGGCGGTTCTAAGTATTTTGTGACATTCATTGACGACAAAACACGCTATGTCGAAGTAGCAATGCTCAGACACCGATCTGAAGTACTCGAAGCATTTAAACGATACAAGGAAAGAGTCGAAAACGAAACTGGTCAAAGAATCAAAAGGCTTCGTACTGACAACGCAAAAGAATACTTGTCAAAAGAATTTACCAATTATCTTGGAGAAAAAGGAATAAGGAGACAGTTGACAGTCGAGCATACTCCCCAACAAAACGGAATAGCCGAACGAGCAAACAGAACTCTCGTTGAGATGGCGAGATGCATGGTGATTCAATCCAATGTACCTCAGAGTCTATGGGCAGAGGCTATCAACACAGCAGCCTACATAAGAAATCGTTGTCCCAGCAAAGCCTTAGAAAAAGAAACTCCACTCGAACTATGGACTGGAAATAAACCTTACGTTGGATTTGTAAGAATTTTCGGTAGTAAAGCAATTGCTCTGCAAAAGGGACAGAAGAGAAATAAATTTGAGCCAAAGGGAAAGGAATACATTCTAGTTGGCTACTCACAAGAGTCAAAGGCGTACCGACTATGGGAGAAAGGCACTAAAACTGTCATAAAGGCTCGAGATGTGCGCTTCTTCGAAAAACTAGAAACCGAAAACGAACAGGACTTATTTAGTGC
>NW_019385287.1:272191-285843 GCF_000671375.1 Centruroides sculpturatus | reverse complement strand
CATGCTCGACGTTCCAAATGCCATTGTCAAACTTCTAGGCTTACAGGAAGGCAGCGCTGAACGTCCGACGTACACGTTTTCGCGTTGAAAACTTCGGCCGCAACCTCTCTATTTACAGGTGTAGGTCATTTCATTGTTATCCACATTTGATATCATCACTTATAACATACTGTCATGACGCTCATGACACAACTGTCAAAAATTAATGCGATTAAAGAAGTGTAGTGACAGCGGGCCAATAGAGAGCAGGGTGCACAATCCTTGCCATATAATGCGATTTGCACGCTAATTTTCGTATGTGTGTTAATCAAGCCGAATAGTTTGGCCGAATATTCGGCTATTCGGCCACACTCCTGGCCGAATATTCGGTATTCGGCCTGAGGCTGAATATACTATTCGTTACATCACTACTTTATACATGACACTGATGTGGTCGAATGGATTCAATAAACTCCTCCACTTCATTTATTTTTTGTTTTCTCCAGACCATCACAATTGTAGCATTAACCCCCATTGCTGCCATTGTTAGAATAAAAACCACGTGTCTACTTTGACTTCACAAAAAAGACTTCTCTTTATTGGAGGAATTTTGGTGTAAAAAGTAGAAACATGCTCTACTCTTTTTTCAGTTACATTTCAGCCAAAATTTCAGAAAAATTTTTATGCTTTCTGTTTTATGCTAGATTTTACGTTGAAATTTACGCATGTGTGTTCTTGGCCTTATATGCATGGAATAAAGAAAAACACAAAAGGTTAAAAAATAGCCATCTCTTGATTTAAGTTGAAGATAACAGTGTAAGCACTAAACAATATTGATTGACTAATTAATTAAAGATGAAAGTGTTTATAAAGGAAAGCCATATGATATTCCATAGCTTTGATAACCGAAATAAACTTTTTCTCATTTTTTAAATAATAATAATTATAATGTCCAGGAGTATGCTACGGGTATTTGTAACAAATGTACTAGATTGCATCAAATTATTGTATACCCATCTTAGTCATCATTCTGAATTCACAACTTCTTTAATGTGGATGTAAAATGTTGTGTAATGATAAAATATTTCACAGAAACCTTAATCTCTGAAACATTTTTAAAAAAATATAAGTTTTATTTCAAAAATCATAAGAAAACTAATGAAATAAAGTAAATTATACTTCACGCCAACTTTTGAATATATAATAACTACACTTAAGTGTTGTGGCATTACCAATATCAACTTTTAGTGTATGAGAGTGTTCGCTAGTACTTTCAGTAGCATAAAGTTACCATCATCAGGCAAATATCAAATTTTAAGTTTTCAAACAATATTTGAAAAATAAATAATGGTAACTTTATGCTACTGAAAGTATTAGCGAACATTCTCATACACTAAAAGTTGATATTGGTAACGCAACAACACTTAAGTGTAGTTATTATTAGTGTTGTAACAAATAGTATATTCGGCCTCAGGCCGAATACCGAATATTCGGCCAGGAGCGTGGCCGAATAGCCGAATATTCGGCTCGATTAACGCACGTACGAAAATTGGTGCACAAACCGCATTATGGCAAGGATCCCGCTCTCTATTGGCCCGCTGTCACTACGCTTCGCCAATCGCGTTAATTCTTGGCAGTTGTAGCGGACAGACAAGAGTGTCATGGAAGTATGTGATAAATGATGATATCAAATGTGTATAACAATGAAATGACTTACACATGTAAATAACAGAAAAAGAACAGAGAAGGACCGCAATGTGAAAATAAATAAGAAATTGAGTTGATAACATAATCGGACAAGTCAAGGCAGCTTATTAGCACAAAATTCGCGGCCGTCAATGCCAAACAATTGTTGTCATAGACTTCGGAAAGATAAATGCTTGTAATGAAAGTCACTTAGCGTGCACGGGCGAAAGCCCGGGGCCATTCGGGCTATCAAGGTGTCTCGAATCTGTGAAATCATAACCGTGACTTATATCGATGTCCCATCTGTCTCTTATCTCCGTTATCACCAGGCTGTCACGTAATTGTAAAATGAGAACTCTACGACGGAAAAGTGACAAATCGAAAGTATCGTGAGCGCGTATTATGATGTATGCACAGGCATACGTGGATTAGAGCGATAGAGGAAAGAGAAAGGAAAGAGCAAAGACGAGCGCTTAAAAAGAAGGATAGGCAGGGTCAGACCCTCAGATGTGCGAGGATTCTCCAATAGACGTGTACATGTGCTGATCTTTGTAATTTTAAATTGTGAATACATGTGACTAATATTATTTTCATTTTTATTTTGCACATGTTACAAGTTATAAATAAATATAAACAAACAACACTAACTCAATAACATTAAATCTAAATAACAAAATGATTAATTTACTGTGTTTTTGTTATTTATTACTCCTGCTTTTAGATATTTGGTATTCGGCCGAATAGTGATTAAATATTCGGTATTCAGCCGAATAGTGAAAAATAGGCCGAATACCGAATAGTAACCAAATATTCGTTACATCACTAGTTATTATATATAAAACTAATGAAATTGCATGATTTTACAAATAAAAAGACAAATCTAATTTGGACAATTTCACAAATTTCAAAATATAAAAATGCACTTTTACATTGTTGTGAATCAAAAACCATTTTCAGAATATTCTAAATGGAAGCTAAAAATAACAGATAATTAGACAGTGGACATCTAGGCCCTTAAAAGTGGTGTTTTAGGCACTTAAAATAAGCTTTTAAATTGTGTCATTTAAGCTTTATAAACAAAAAATAGGTGATCAAAATTTGCACAATGAACAATTAACCTACTTATCAGGACAATTAATTTTTTATTTAACATAGGTATTCCAAACAAAAATGCACATATTTAGAATGATGCAAACATAAAAGTAGATAAACAATTATCTTTACATTTTTTATTTGCTCTGTTTCCCATAGTTAGCTTCATAATATATTACAAGCACTTTTTCCAAATTTTCAATAGAAAAGTTGCAACGTTTGTCACCGAGAATTAATTTATATATAGAGAAAAAGCATTTCACATCCAAAGATAATGGACAGTATTTCAACCTTAGAAGAAGAGGAACTAGGAATTTACTTTCAGTTTTGCTCTTCTTTCCTGCCAAAATATCAGCCACAACAAACAAGAACTTTAATCTTAGTCTCTTTTGAAGCACTCTTTCTTTACTTTTTTTGCAGCAGTGCCTGGTGCATCACAAAGTTTCTGCTTTGCTCTGTTGAAATCAATTTGTTGATATATAGGTTTCCCACTACTTTCAAGAGCAGTAATAGTATCTTCAATGAATATGAAATAGCACTTTAGGAACACCAACTTGTTCTGAACATAAATGTCATTCAAAATTTTCATGGCTTTAGTTACACAAACTGCATCGTCCACTAAAATGGCCAGAAGTTTTTTGATATCGAAGAAATGTTCACTGTAATAGTTAGTACAAAATCTTAGCCATGTATATGCTATGGGAAAAATAGGCATTTTCCTAAAATCTGCTGTCTAAAAATGACAAATAAAGCATCTCTAATGCTATATTTATTAAATAAAAGCATTTATTTTAAAATATTACGTATAGTTTTAACTTTATTACTATAAAATTGCATCAAGAGATGTAATTTATTTCTGTTANTATACCATACATAAAGGATAGGTTAAAAAATAAGCATTTTAGGATAAGGCACGAAACCACCCAAGTATTAACGAATCACGGCAAATTCTCTGCCTATTTGCACAGGATTAAAAAAACAGATAATGGAAAGTGCCATTGTGATGGAGTCAGCGAAGGGGACGCAAACCACTACATCTATGATTGTAACATCTACGACCAATTCAGATATCCATTATATAGAGAATGCATAACACAAGGAGTTGGATGGAGACCCCAAGCAAATGAAATATTTAACAGAAAGGAAATCTGGGAACAACTAGAAAATTTTGTCAGGAAAACTAAAGCACTGCTACCTGACTATCACTACAACATGGAAACTCAAGGTACTAATTCGGATCTCAACAATGACACTCCGGAGGAATCGGACTCACAAAGGAGTGAGATCTTTAGCAGTGATAGTGAGGACAGCGACTACGACTTATATTAGACTCTACAGGGCTTCAGGACAGAAGACTTGCTATTATTGTTGCAGCCTTGTAAGTAGCAAGGCTTCACAATTCCAAGTGTATTATGATTGACCACAAAGACATTGTAAATAGTGTATATACTCAATCCTGTTATATAATTGTATCACAGGTATGAAAGAATTGTACTGTTAGCATGCAAATAGCATGTCTTGTACTCCATTGTCATCCTGTTAACAAGAACAAACTATTTATATCATGCAAAATGCATGAAATTGTTGCATTCATCTGTTTTCATGTAAACCAATTGTATATTTTGTTGCAAACTGTAACCTTTATTTTGCTTTTAAAAAACAGAACCCGATGCTGGCGCTCGTGGGACCCCATGGGGGTGACCCCAGTTGCACTTATTTTCCGACTTTCCTATCTCCCTTTGTTTCTTCTTCCCACTAATTCTTCTCACTTTTCTAGACCTTCTTTCCTACTTCTTAAGGGTTAAGTTTGTAGTACGACACAGACAGCCCTCTAAATCTGTTACTCCATCTGTATATGTAAAGGGGAAAAAATAGGCATTTGCCTAAAATCCACTGTCTACAGATAATTTATAAATTCATGTGCACACTCATTTATTTATTATGTATTAATTATGCCAAAAATGAATATTTCAAGTTTGCAGACAAGTGCAATATGTTCAATAATGGAAACACTAAATTTAATCACATTCTTCTTCTTCTTTAATGCTGCCGAATGGCATTTGCGACTTCGTTTTGATATTGTTCTCTGTCTAGCACTGTGTGTAGAACTTGTGCTGTTGTCATGTGAAACCAGGTGTTGATGTTATTTAGCCAGGTTGTTTTTGGTCTACCTGGACGTTTCTTGCCTTCAATCCTGCCCTCCAGGATGAGTGGCAGTAGATGGTATTTTTGGTAGTTCCTAGCAATGTGGCCTAGGTATTTGCATTTCCTGCTGATGATGGTTTTGATCAGGTCCCGGTCCGTGTGCATGTACTGCAAGACCTGTGCATTGGTTATCTTGTCCGTCCACAGAATTTTCAGCATTCTTCGGTAGAGCCACATTTCGAAGGCCTGGAGCTTTTTTGTAGTGGCTGCTGTTAGAGTCCAAGTTTCTACACCATAGAGTAGAATTGACCAGATGTAGCATTTCAATGTGCGTAATTTAAGCATGATATTCAAGCTTCTGTCGGTAAGGAGTGTTTTCCATTTGGTAAATGCCTGCCTGGCTTGTTCGATTCTGCTCTTGATTTTGGCCTCGTGATTCAGCTGGTCATCAATTAGTACTCCAAGATACTTGAAGTGGTGTACCTGCTCCAACTTTTCGTTATTTAATTTGATCGTGATTTCGCTAGGAGTCCTGCTGACCTTCATCACCTTTGTTTTCTTTTTGTTGATTCGTAAACCCCATGCTTGACTTTTTGTGTTCACTTCATTCAAGACATTCTGTAAATCTTGTTCAAAATCCGCTATTAATGCTGTGTCGTCGGCATATCTTAGGTTATTGATGTAGTGTCCATTAACTTTTATGCCGATCTCCTTGTCGGCCAGTGTTTGGTCAAAAATCATTTCCGAATAGATATTGAAAAGAATGGGAGATAATGGGCAGCCCTGCCGGACGCCTTTTTGTATTGGGATTGGGTCTGTCAGGTCGTTGTCATAGCGGAGCCGGGCTGTTTGATTCCAGTAGAGAGTGGTGATAAAGTTGATATCGTTAGTTTCAAGCCCAAGTTTTCTCAGTTGATTAATTAGGCGGCCGTGGTCCACTGAGTCAAAGGCTTTCTCATAGTCAATAAAACATATGTACACTTCTTTTTGATGTTCATAGCACCTCTGTAGCAGTATTTGTAAGCAGAAAATTGCCTCTCTGGTGCCCAGCCCCCTGCAGAAGCCAAACTGTGTGTTTCCTAGTGCACGTTCGCATTTACATCTTATTCTTTGCTGAATCACCTTGAGGAAGACTTTTAGCACCTGGCTCATTAAACTGATCAGCCTGAAGTCTTCGCATTTTCGGCTGGTAGCCTTTTTTGGTAGGGCCACAAAGATTGATTGGAGCCAGTCAGATGGAATAACATTGTTGTTGTAGATTTGATTGAACCATTTTGTTAGTTGTTGGATGTTGTTGTAGTCCAGCTGCTTCAGCAGTTCCACGTGAATCTGGTCAGGTCCACAGGCCTTGCCTGGCTTTGCTTTACTAATGGCATGTTCCACTTCAGATGTTAGTATGTGGAGATTGTCTTCCTGCACTTGTTGCAATTCTGCTGGTTTTCTATTGGCGCGAAACAGATTGTATATGTAGTTCTTCCAGGTGTCAAGTTTGGCTTGTTTGCTTAATATAAGTTGATTGTTGTCTGTATATAAGCTTGGGATAGGAGTCAGTTTGTAGATTCTTTCAGCTTCTTTGAGCTTCTTGTGCAGGTTAAAGTTATCATTTTTCTTGATTAGATTTTCAATTTCTGCACACTGCTCTTCCATCCATTTTTCCTTTGCCTTTCGTATTTCTTGTTTGATCTTTTGTTGTATTTCTTTGTATTTTTCCCGGTTGTTATCACTTTTGAGTGTTCTCCGATTGTCCATTAGATCTAGAATGTGCTGGGTAATCCACCATTGTTTCTTTTTCGGTGCCTGATGTCCCAGCAGGGTTTCTGCTGTTTCGTTGATGCACTGTTTCAGTGAACGCCCGAACGCTTGTACGTCTGTTGTTGCTGCTTCGATCGATCTGATTGAATTGTTAAGATGCAACTGTAATTGTCGCCTGAAGGCATTATTCTTCAGCTTCTCCAGATCAAATCTTTTTGTTGCTCTTGTGTGTTTTGCTGATCGCAGTTTGAGGCGTAGTGTTACTGTCACTGGGTTATGGTCTGATGATATGTCAGCTCCAGGGTACGTTTTTGCCCTGAGGGCACTTGACTTATATCTGATGTTAATTAAGATGTAATCTATTTGGTTCCTGACGATACTGTTGTCAGAGTCTTGTGGCGAGGTCCAGGTGTACAGTCGTCGAGGAGGTAGTTTAAACCAAGTATTTACGACGTTAAATTTTTCTTCTTGACAGAACTGTACAAGCCTGTCACCTCATTCATTCTGTGTCCCCAAGCCATGTTCTCCGACTATGTTTTGTAGTTTTCCTTGACCGACTTTGGCATTAAAGTCACCGAGGATGACCGTAATGTCGTGCTTCTTCAACGGCTTTAAGGTGTTGCTTAGCTGGTCGTAGAACGATTCTATTTCTTGATCGTCTTTGTTTGCTGTAGGTGCGTAGACCTGGAGCACATTCAGGTTGATCTTATTACCTGCTAACTGTATTAGTGCGATTCGTTCTGATATTGGGATGAAACTGGTGATTTTGTTGGCCAGTTGTTTGTGGACAACGAAAGCAACGCCGTACGTCTGCTTGGTGTTCTCTTCTCCTCCAGAACAGAAGACGTGGTGATCGTTTGATATAAACTTCTTTGTTCCAGGCCATTTAGTTTCGCTTAGACCGAGTATGTTTATGTTGATGCGTTCCATTTCTTGTAAAACGTTGGCTAGTTTTCCTGGTTGTAGTAGGCTTCTGACGTTCCATGTAGCTATTTTTAGAGAATTCTTCGATGCAAGTGCGAAGATTCTTAGCACCCCTGTCCCATTTAAGGGACACCAGAACTTGGGGCCATGGTTTATTTTGCTTGCCATCAATGAAGTTTACAAGGGAAGAATAATCCAAGTAGTTTCCCATTGCTTTCTTGGATCACAATTTAGTTAAGAAGGTCGTGTGTGGACCTCTTTATAATAGTAGTATAGAAGTATAGATAAATGATTTCAAACAGCAATTAATCAAGTAATTAATTACAATTAATTACAAAGCGAATTAAGTTTTAAAACGAGAATTTCACCGAATCCCAAAACTCCAGCGTTCTAAAATTTCGAATGTCTAAATCACAATCTGTCACAGCATATAAAACAGTATCAATGTACTGAAAAATAAATTATTTTTTTAAGTTTTTACTTTTATCAGCTAAATAATTTATAGAAACAAAATGTGTAATTCTTTGATACAAGGATTTTCACTAATA
This sequence comes from Centruroides sculpturatus, assembly GCF_000671375.1. Taxonomy (NCBI): domain Eukaryota; kingdom Metazoa; phylum Arthropoda; class Arachnida; order Scorpiones; family Buthidae; genus Centruroides; species Centruroides sculpturatus. The sequence goes on along the minus strand of NW_019385287.1, from coordinate 277,717 downwards.
CTAAGTACAAAACTTAGGTAATAAATATAAAATTCTTTCTTAGGCAGAAATAGGATGTCTGTTGGGAACCACGGTGAAAGCATATAGATGCTCACCACAGATGATCTGCCACATATCCCATCTCCATTAAGAAATTATAGCTTTCCTTAGTAAATTCTCCATTATGGAAACCTACTTATGTTCAATAATAAATCATAAGTGGACTGTTCATAAAATCATGAACAGCTCGCTTATATGATTTATTACTGAACATAAAGTATGGCATATTGTATGTAATTTTTATATAACATCTTACAAGTTTAATCTAATATCCAATACAAAAGAAAAAACAAAAAAAAACATTTTAAAGCAACAAGCTTTAGGGAAATAATGAAATAATAGCTTTAAAATACTCAACATTGTGTAGAAACATCTACTAATGCTAAGTACAGGTGATTTTCAAATTAAATTAGGACTATGTTCTAATGTCAAGTATTTTAAATTTCATGTAATTTGAACAAAATTTTGACATTTAATCTAATGGTAAATGTCATAGTTGCATTTTATGCACATGAATTCAACCCCACTATACACTACAGACATTAATGAAGGTCATATTATACTAATATATGACTCCTAATTTCAATACAACATTTAAATAGATAAAATAAAAACAGAATTTTATCTATAGTCATGTTTAGTTACCCATGTTATTTGTTTTTTAATTTCCATTATCTTAAGTTCTGAAAGTCATTTTGTTAAACCTCAACTGTCAACCCAATGCTTTCCAGCTTATTAATTTTCATAAACTATATGGAATTTACAATATGTGGAACTACATTCCACAATTATTCCATAATTATAAACAACATTTTCAAGAAATAAATAAATGAATGAATAAATTTTTATAAATAAAAATTATTTGTGAATTCAAATAATTTTATGAATTATGTAAATGACATCAGTAATCTGTATAAAAGATGATTACAAAGTTAACTGGGTTGCAAACCAGTTAACTTTGGCAAATTTATAAATGGCAAACCAGGAAAGCAATTTTTTTATTTTTTATTTTTACATGAGAACGGATTAATCTTTTTTACATTACTTCTTATGGGAAAGGTTGGTTTGGTATACATCCTATTCGGTATAAGTCCAAACATCAGGAACTGATTAAGGTCGTATACAGTGGGTGATCGGTTAACGAACAGATCGGATAACGAACACTTTCGCGAAAGATTTTTATGTTCGGACAACGAACACATGATCGGATAACGAACATCTCACAGAACAAACACAAGAAGAAGCGATGTAAAATAATGAATACCGATTGGTCTTCCCATGTCTTCAAGAAACAATTTGAAAGTTTTCGGAGTGTGGGAAACGTCGACATCGATGCTCAAGCCGGTATATACTGATCGGATAGTATTCCTCCGAACTTTGAAACTCACCCTTGTAATTCCAGCCTTTTATTTTTCTGACAAAATAATTCTTTTATGTATTCGCGAGACTGTCGGGTAGGTACTCATTAAGTTTTGCGTCTGTTTTTCTTTTCGAAAGGTGAGAGTATAATAGCAAAGGTAGAGAGTGGGCAGAAGATACCTAATGTTGCTGGGCAGTATGGTGTGAACAGGTCTAAAGTAGGCCCCAGTTCAATCTTATTTAAGAAATATACTGTATAATCCAGAAGACTCAAGCAGCTAAAGGAGTAACAAAAATCACATCTGAGAAATAAAGAACATCGAAGAGTTCATAATGGAATCTGAAACAGATCTGACGACAGAAGAACGGCAAGAACTCTTGAATGAAGAACACCAAGAATCTCGGCGAGATATGATTCTTTCTGAAAAAGAGGATTAATGCCAATATCTGTTATTAAAGATCCTTTGAAGAAGTGGGAGGATGTCAGAACAACGGTCTTAGAATGGCATCTAAACCAGGTTGAGGCTTGGGGATTTCTACAATTGCAATGCTATTAATTACTTACGAAAAATCCTTAAGAAGAGAGGAAAGCAATCGACATTAGACAGGTTCTTTAACCATTTCAAATGGAAAAAAAATATGACTAATAAAAATGCAAGACTGTGTGTGTATGTATTTTTATTATTACATATAAATAAACGTAGTAAGAAAGTATATATTTTTTATTTTTGGAAGTCTTCAGAACGAATTAATTAAATTCCCATAGAAACCTATGGTAAATCGATAATCGGTTAACGAACAATTCGGATAGCGAACAAAACCTTGGAACGGATTATGTTCGTTAACCGATCACCCACTGTACTAGTATATTTACATAAGACATCACAATTTTTTTAGTTGTTAAAATGTAATCTTACTATTGATTTAATTATTTAAAACTATTAAAACTGTAAAAATCTTCATCCCTATTTCTGTTTTCAAAATATTCATTTTTAATTAAGTTGTTCTCATTAAATAAGTTCAAAAATAAATTTAATGTAACATGGAAGTCCACATCATTTGCCATTTTTATTGTTTTTCTCTCCCGAAATTTCCAGCAGTCAGCGTTTGTGTTCTCTAGAAAATGCCAGCGGTTGCGTCACTTCCGGCAGCATCTCACTGGATTGATGCTGAGATTTTAAATATGTCCAATTCCATTGCTTTCTTTTAGCTCCATCATGGGAAATGCCATGTTAAATGTTCATTTATTTTTTACATCAGTCCTTTATATTTATTTTATATTAATTTCTTATTGTTTTTAGTATTAAATACTAACTTTATTCTCTATAAAATACATTTTGGTGTGTATGTTGAAGTGTCTAGAATGAATTAATTGGATTTGGTAACATTGATTCATATGGAAATAATTGCCTCGGTTTTGAATTTTGCTGATTGGTTTTTGTTGATAATCCATCCGAAAACAAAGTATCACTGTATTTTTTATTTCAATAGTAAAATACGTATTGTAACAAAAATAGAACAGTACTGTGAAAAATTATATTAACACTTGATTAGAAACTCTTCTTAAAAAATCAATTTCAATCCAATCATCATTATACAAGAATGTAACCAGAAATTTCTTTGGGTCACCTGCATTGCTGATGGCTTGCAGACTTGGAATAAGTAGGTGCACTAATGTAAAATCAGGGCTGTGGAGTCGAAGTCGTGGAGTTTTGGTGTTTTAGCTGGAGTCAGAGTCGTCAAAAAATCCGCCGACTCCGACTCCTTTTTTACTTACCAACTTGTTATGTATATAAAACAGAAAAGTATTGGAATCACGTCAAATTTGACCCTCCAAGTTTTTTTTTGCAAATCTACACGTTTGGAGCCCTCCCGAACCCCTCAAAAAGTCAGTAAAGGGAAAAAATTCACGCACGTGTGTGTGTTGGCATCTAATTTGTTTAATTTCTTTATTTTTTGTTCTGAGATATTAAACAATATCTCAGAATGGGTAAACTTTAAGAAATGAAATGTGGCATTGTAGCTTGCATATAATACTATTAAATTTTGGTTCTTAATGAAAGGTCGACAGGGTGAAGACATAAAAGTGGTCAAGTGTCATATTTCTTAATGAATATTTTACTCATTATTAGCGTTCAAAATTTAAAAAAAATAAAATAAAGCTCATCTCTACCCTCAAAGTAAGCTTTTTAGCTATTTTATAATAGTACAGTAAAACCCGTTAAGATGTTCTCGCCTAAGATGTTAGAATGTATATGGGGACATGATTTAGTTCAACCACTTTAACGCTTAATAACTAACTCCTGTGTTAAACCATCTGGCTCTGATTCTGACCACTCTGACCACAGAAATTATTAGGCTTCAAACAGAATAAACAAAATCATGCCCCCCACCAGTAGCGTAGCAAAGGGAGGGCGGCAGGGGGGCCCGCCCCGGGCGGCACTTTTTAGGGGGCAGCAAAATTTCACAATAAATAATAATAATATCTTGTAAGAATTCAAACCATTTTATTTCATATTTTCGTCCACCTACGATTCAGACCGATTGAAATGAGCACGGAATAGTGTTACCATCCGACTCGCCGTCCAGGGATATCGTGCGCAACCTGTCAACCTTTTTTTTTTTCTTTATTTTTTTGCTTGTATGATTCATTCGTAATCACATACATCACCAATAACCAATAGAGCTAGGTCACTTGCATTATTCCTATCCAAGTCTCCCTAATCACTAACTGTAACTGGTTTAGAATCAGCATGCACTGCACGTTATTCTTCTCATTGCAAAATGACATTGCGCATGTGTCAGGAACTTCTGTTCGAACAAACCTCACCTGCCGTCCGGGTCAGTGATTTTAAAAAGGTGTCAATACTAGCACGGAATTTTTCATTACTTATTCTGTGACGAAACTGAATTTTAGTCTTTTAAACTGAGATACCTAAATAAGGGGCGACAAAATTTTTCTCTGCTCCGGGCGGCTGACACCCATGCTACACCACTGGCCCCCACACAGTCTAACATCCACACATATAGAAAAAACCTTGAATCTTTTGCATATTTCGAAATTTGAAGGTGTCCCTAGTCCAAAAATGTAAAAATTTGGGAGGGGTCATTTTTTGACCGAGCACTATACTTTTCCTCTGTTATATATAACAGCTGGAAAAGTAAAAATTATCGAATACATATTTATATATTACTTAGAGAAGTCTTTTAGCTATTCCAAAGCTAAAAGACTTCTCTAAGTAATATTTCTCTAATTCTCTAAAAATTTTCTAAGTAAAAGTTTCTATGCTCTATCTTTATTAGAACTCTATTTATTGGATCTTTTATTCTGAGGTCACGTAATGACATCAGAATTTCCGGGTCTCTTTTGGTAACAAATCCGCCCCTGGTCAGAGTCGGAGTCAGATGGTAAGGAAAAGTCGGAGTCGGTAGATTTTTACGCGACTCCACAGCCCTGGTAAAAATGCAATCACTAGCAACCACAGCTTCAGAGTTGGCCGATATTTGACAACTTTGACTCCTTTTACTATTACAGTGGTACCTCAGTATACGTCTGCTTTAGAATACAAGGTCTGTTCAAAAAGTATCGGACCTTTATTTTTTTCGCGTAAACCAATGATGCGCGAGAGGCCTCCTTCGGTGGAGTTGTGGAGGGGACAGTCATGCACAGCCCTGAATTTTTTCCCGCCTGCAGGAAGCGTCAGTCGTTGGCAATAGGCCTATGAGTGAGGTCATGTAGTGCGCTCTCGTCGGATTCCACTAAGCTGGAAAATGACTGAACAGCGTGAGCAGCGATATTACATCAAATTTTGCCAAAAACCTTGGCGATACCCGAGTGTAAACCATTCGCAAGATTCAGCAGGCTTTCGGGGACGATCCTCGAGGCCAAAAAAAAGCGCGGCAGGTCCGCAGCAATATCAAACATCATGTTAACAGTTTTTTCGACTTTCGTGGGGTGGTGTGTCGTGAGTACGCACCACGAGGCCAAACTATCGCAAAGGAGTACTACCAGGAGGTCCTTCGTCATCTTTCCGATACATTGCGATGCAAACGACCGTATCTGTGGTCGATCAAAACTTGGCAGCTCCATCGTGATAACGCATCCGCCCATTCTGCGCATCTGTTTCG
>NW_019385287.1:259201-271938 GCF_000671375.1 Centruroides sculpturatus | reverse complement strand
GGTTTATAACTTTGTTTAATTTCTTCTGATTTTAATTCGTAAGTAAAATTTTATTATTTTTATTAATCACGAATCCCAAAAAGGCAAATGAAAAGCGACAGAAAACTAAAAAAATGACTAGAATTACAATGGAACTGATGAAAGAGATTGTTGAGAAATACGAAGGTGGCATACGTGTTCGAGATTTTAACTGTTGTTTACCGTATTCCGAGAACGACGATATGGACAACCGCAAAAAATAAAGACATTATTAAATCTGCTAACGTTGCTAAACTTCTAAACAGAGACCGAAGATGTTAGATCATGTCGAGAAATTGCTTTTGCTTTGGATAACTGAAAAACAGTGCTGGAGACAGCGTATCGGAAGCAATTATTTGCGAGAAAGCTAAAAAGATCTACGCTGATCTCATGAAAAGTCAAGCAGGAACTAGCCAGGAAAGCAAGGTGTTTAAAGCCAGCCATTTTTTTTACACGAGAACGGATTAATCATTTTTACATTACTTCTTATGGGAAAGGTTGGTTTTGGTATACGTCCAATTCGGTATAAGTCCAAACATCGCGAACGGATTAAGGTCGTATACCGAAATTCCACTGTACTTTGTTTTTAACCAGTTGATAATTTATACAGATTGAGTCGTAAGTCTCCATACAAATGGTGAAAGCAGTGACTAATTTCTTTTTTGTTTTCAGTAACGTAAACTAATTGAAAAGAAATGCCACTAATGAAGAAAGAACAGATTAACATTATTCTGTTACATCATATGATATCATTTGTACAAATAAAATAAGCATTAGTCACCGCTTTCACTATTTGTATGGAGACTTATGACTCACCCTGTATATCACGCTTACTTATAATGACTGAGTAGTGGTTTAGACGTCTGGAACAAGAGTGAATACTTTTTCTTGTGGAAATTACAATGATCAGAGGTACATTTTTAAATTTAAATTAAGCTATAAAAAATACTGAATGCTCTTAAAAAATATATCAGATTTAAATATTTTTTCTAGTGAAAATATAAATTAAACACACCTCTTATTTATAATAAATCAGGGATCAAAGAATAAATCTTCAGTTTATGAATACAGTAGAGCATCGATTATCCGAATATCAATCACCTGAAAACTTTCCAGTTAGAAAAATTTAAATTTCTGCTAGTGCTGTGGCGCTGCAATCTTTGGCTATATCTTGGGCTACTCTAATATTATTATTGTTGGTGTGCGTGCTTTAGCTGGCAGCACTGGCGCGACCATGAGAGGGTACTTAAGGACTTGCCAGGATTTGAACAAATTTCAACATGGTATAGGTTAATATATTTTTTGTACATAATCAGTTATCTGAATAATCTATTTTCCAAACAACCCCAATTCCCAATTGATTTGGATAATTGATACTCTACTGTATTTCACAGTAACTGTGGCCAAATAATTGGATTGGCCAAAAAATTCATTTGGTTTTTTCCATAAGATGGCTCTAATAGTGCTTAGTTGTCTTTAACTTCATTCAAAACAATTTTAGTAGATTGTGACAACTGTTATATCAGTATGATTTTAAGAAAAGTTTATCAAAATTGGTAAAGTTTTGTTTTGCTATCTTAATATTGAAGATAGAAGGGAAAATAAGCAACATTTTCAGTATATTATTCTTCATTATTTCTAGAAAGATAAGAATGCAACTAAAACACAAAATATATTTGTACAGTGTATAGAGAAGGAGCTGTGACTGATTGAACACGTGAAAAATGGTTTGCTGGAGATTTCTCACTGGATGATGCTCCACAGTCTGGTAGACCAGATGAAGTTGATAGCGATCAAATTGAGACATTAATTGAGAATAATCAATGTTATAGGCTACCATGTGAGAGATAGCCAAATATTCAAAATATCCAAATGAAACATTGAAAATCATTTACACTAGCTTGATTATGTTAATCACTTTGATGTTTGGGTTCCACACAAGTTAAGTGAAAAAACTCCTTAATTGTATTTCCACATGTGATTCACTACTAAAACATAATGATCCTGTTTTTAAAACAAATCATAATGGGCGATGAAAAGTGGATACTTTATAATGATGTAGAATGGAAGAGATCATGAGGCAAGTGAAATAAACCACCACCAACCATGCCAAAGGCCAGTTTTCATGCAAAGACAGTGATGATGCATATATAGTGGGAATGGAAGTGAGTCCTCTATTATGAACTTCTGGAAAACTAAATGATTAATTCTGACAAGTACTATTCCCAATTAGACCAACTGAAAGCAGCACTCAATAAAAAGCATCTGGAATTAATTAATAGAAAACACATAATCTTCTATCAAGAGAACACAAGACTGTATGTTTCTTTAATGACCACACAAAAGCTCTTACAGCTTAGTTGAGAAGTTCTGATTCATCCACCATATTCACATTGCACCTTCAGATTTTCATTTATTTTGCTCTTTACAAATTTCTCTTAAAGGAAAAAACTTCAATTCCCTGGAAGACTATAAAAGGCATCTGAAACAGTTCTTCGCTCAAAAAGATTAAAAGTTTTGGGCAGACAGAATTATGCAGTCACTTGAAAGATGGCATAATGTAGTGTAACAAAACAGTAAATGCATTGTTCAATAAATTTATTGGTTAAAATGAAAAATGTCTTTAATTTTTATTTAAAAACCAAACAAACGTTTTGGTCAACCCAATAGTTTTTGTACCACCACATGATGATAATGATAATGAAACTGTAACTAAAAACTTTTTTCTTACTCAGGAAAAGGAACTAGCACACCAAAATGTCAAATACAACACCATCACCCTAATTTGCTAAAGATCGCTACTGATAAAGATAAGCATAAATAAGAAAAGTGATATCTTGAACCTTGGTTGTGAATATGTCTTGTTAGTGTGTTATGTATGCAACTTTGGTCTCTCAGTTGTTACACATAGAAATGGTATTCTTTACATTGTAAAACTCAATTTTCTGTTTTCAGAAAACTTTATTCAAATAATTATAATAAATCATCAAATACACAAATAAACTTTTGGATATAAAATTTTTTATTTAAAATTTCTTTTGAAAAACTGATGTTCTTTTTAACAGTGGGGATCAGATAATGAACAGTTCAGATAGTAAACAAATCAGATAACGAACACTTTTGTGAATGATTTTTATGTTTGGATAATGAAAACTTCACAGAACAAACAGAAAAAGAAGCGACATAAAATAGTGAATACCGATTNAACATGCAATCAATTATAACTGAAAGCTTCTTTCCTTATACCATGTAATCTTCTCTAAATTCATAGTCCCAAAACTTAATTGCAAAGTCTTGAAATTTTAATAATTTGACAAAGTGGTCCAAAAGTATTTATTTTATTGTCAGAGCATACTATGTATTAAAATTTCCAGAATGAAGAGAATTTAAGAGTCAGTTTTTTTTTTTTTAAATTCAAACTGCTTCTAAAATAAGAAAAATTGTAATGAAGGTTTGAATTTTTGTAACGGTGGCCTGATGAAGACCCTGGTAGGGTCGAAAACGTTTGCTTAAACGAGTATCACTGGAGATTTGGAAGGTTTTTATACAGGTAGAAGGAAGTATGGCAGGAGATTATACTAAAGGAAAGTAAATGCATGTTGACCCTACAACATATATTTGGTCACATATAGACATGTTGCAACTACTACCTTTACAACCCTCATGCATAGTCAACCTCAACTATTAATAAAAATAAAAATTTCTTCTCTAAACAGCTGATATTTCAGCTACAAAATTTACTGTTCCTATTAGAAAAAGTCTATAAAATTCTTGTTCATATATTGGAGAAGAATTCATGTTCGTTATATAAGACAATATACTATATGTTGTCCATTATATCTACTATAAAACAAAAATATTTTTATTTATAACAGATCAAAATTAATTTAGTTAGTTTAATTAAAGAATAAAATTTAGATTATTGAAAACCAAATGGCCAAAGCAGTAAAGGCATCACCAAGCTATTCTTAGAAAACCTTCATGTGCAACCTGACCTGGATAAGCAAGATTCCATCCATCACTCAGCAGCCATCATTTCGGGCCTTGCCAAACCCATGATGGACATAAAAATGCCCTCTTAGTGCCCAAAGAATGAAAATATATATTATAGAAAAAAAAGAAATTACCAAAAAAAAAATTATTACAGATTGGTGATGTACTTTGTCATTATAGTACTATAACTAAATATGTGAGCTCTATGCTTTGGATCTCGGGCTGTGTTCTCTCTCCTACTGCATCAATAGTGTGTGATAAGTCCTCCTGAGAACCAAAACTTACAGCTCAAATATTCAGTTAAAGATTATTTCACTTATGTAACATACTAACCATGTTTGGAAAAGGAGAAAATNTAAAACTCAATTTTCTGTTTTCAGAAAACTTTATTCAAATAATTATAATAAATCATCAAATACACAAATAAACTTTTGGATATAAAATTTTTTATTTAAAATTTCTTTTGAAAAACTGATGTTCTTTTTAACAGTGGGGATCAGATAATGAACAGTTCAGATAGTAAACAAATCAGATAACGAACACTTTTGTGAATGATTTTTATGTTTGGATAATGAAAACTTCACAGAACAAACAGAAAAAGAAGCGACATAAAATAGTGAATACCGATTGGTCTTCCCTTGTCTCCAGGTGACAATTCAAAAACTTTCAGAGCTCTGAAGATGTCAACATCAATGCTCAACCCAATACCGATCGGATAGTATTCCTCTGAATTTTGAAATTCTCCCTTGTAATTCCAGCTTTTTGTTTACCTTTCTGACAAATAATTTTTTATAGTCTTTGCGAGACTGTAGGGTGGGTACTCATTAAGCTTTGCATAGGCTTTTATTTACAAACGGTGAGAGTTTAACCATCCCACCAGATATTCGTTAATGTTTTAATATCAAATTTCGAATTTTATCTGGGTCTTAAATTTAAATCATTTTTGTGCGCTAGTTGATTTCTGTTCTATGAATTTCTTTAAGTGCTTTTCTGAACTTTTTATTTAAAAAAGAAACTGTTAATATCATGGAGCCTAAGAAGAGTGGAGTGTCAATAACTATGCTTACCATAGAAACCAACCAAGAGATAATAGCCAAGGTGGAGAATAGGCAAAAGATGTCTGATGTTGGTAAGCAGTATGGATTGAACAGGTCTACAGTAAGCACAATCTTAGCTATGAAAGATATATCAAGAAGTCTCAAGCAGCTAAAGGAGTAATGAAAATCCCATCTGAGAAATAAAGAGCATTGAGGAGCTCATAATGGAATCTGAAACTGACGAAATGGAATCTGAAACTTCATTTATGAGTTCTTGTAGTTCAGAACTACAAGAACTCATAAATGGAGAACACAAGAAACTCAGCAAAATGTGTTTTCTTTTGAAAAAGAGGGAGACGAAAGAGGACCAATGCTGATATCTGCTATTAAAGATCTGTTGAAGAACTGGGAGGATGTCAAAACAATGGTCATCCAAATGGCATCCAAACCAGAATGAGATTAATAGTCTTGGGGACCTCTACAATTACAATGCTATTAATTACTTCCGAAAAATTCTGAAGAGAGAAAAGCAATCAACATTGGACTGATTCTTTAACCCCCACAAATGGAAAAAACATGATTAATAAAAATGCAAGACTGTGTATATACAGTAGACCCCCCCTATAACGTGGGTTCAAATAATGCGGATTTGTATAGCGCAGCGAAAAAATTGCGACCATATTCATATAAGGACGCTAAAAGAGACTCGTAAAATGTGGTAAAACGTCATCGCAATAGTGGATGAGCAGCCGAACTACTTTCCGCCGTTCAGCACCACGCTACGGAAATTTTAGGCGGGTAAGTTGAGTTTACTATCGTCTGTACAGTATATAGCAGGTGTGGCCAAACTTTTATCCCTTAGGGGCTACTTTTTTGGTAAAATATAGTTTGCGAGCGACTACAAATATGTCACGTTACTGTCTGACATATGATTTTGCGCCATTTTATGCGATTGCCATTTATATGTGCATGCGTTAACATTCATTTGCATTGTTCATTGGGATAAATACAAACAGTATGAATATGTTGCACAGACAGTCTATTATTGTAAGAATAAATTATCAAATTAAGATTTTTAAACATTAATTTAAGTGAAAGCAAATTGTTCAACTTTAGCTTTGCGGGCCACTTTCAAAACCTTTGCGGTCGATCGGTCGACGGCGGTCTATGTGTTGGCCATCCCTGGTATATAGGCCTAAATTAGGTACTGTAAGTCTAATACAGTACTGTAATTTTATACATTTCTTGTGAAAAAACATTTCTTATTCAACGATCATAAAAATTATTTCTATTAATGATGTCTCCAAAGTTCAACAAATTTTTTGCAGAAAAATAACTTATCAGAAAACGCAGCTGCCGTTTGGTGCACTGCTCCGCGACGAAAACAAGCTTAAGCAATGGCATGGTCAAACGGTGCACACTCTACCGAGTGTGCACCGTTCAACCATGCCATTGCTTAAGCTTGTTTGCCATTATGCCATTGCTTAATCCTACAATTCTTTGTTTATAGCAATCCTAATTTTTGTTTATAGCAATCCTAATCCTACAATTCTTTGTTTATAGTAATCCTACAATTTTTTGTTTATAGCATAGTTCAGGGCTGTCCAACTGGCAGCCCGCCAAATAATTTTTACGGCCCCCGAGTACATTTTACTATGAATAAATTTATGTTACTAAATTATTATTATTAATATTAAAATTATTTTACTATGTGAAAATTTAAATCTAATTTNTACGGCCCCCGAGTACATTTTACTATGAATAAATTTATGTTACTAAATTATTATTATTAATATTAAAATTATTTTACTATGTGAAAATTTAAATCTAATTTGAATTTAAAGTAGGTACTATTTAGTTTGCGTAACTTCACTTAACCTGGCTGAATACAGCAGCAACCTTCTTAGCCCCCGAAATGTTTGGTAAAGAAAATATGGCCCACGGGCTATGATAAGTTGGACAGCGCTGGCATAGTTTATACAGATTAGTCCCAAAAAAATTAATTATATGTGTTTTGGAAATGTTGAGTGAAATTAGTCTAGAATCGATTAATTTTATGGAAGAAAACCTTTCAAACAGCCGTAGTCCGTAAACTGCACACATGCCAGGCTGTGATTGGCTAACGTATTTGAGGATTCCTACAACGCGAAATTCTTATAAAGCGAAACGTATCTACCGCATTATAGGGGGGGGTCGACTGTATGTACTTTTACTTTTACATATAAATAAACATAGTAAGAAAGTACAGTAGAGCATCGATTATTCGACCCCTGATCAACCGTCACATTGGTTAACCGACCGTGTTCTAGTCGGCAAATTTCAAATGTCCACTAGTGATAGGCACTACAATATTTGGCTGTCTTGACTACTTTAATATTATTTTTGTTAAATTTTTGTGTGTTTTAGCTGGCAACACGGCTTGACCATAGAAGGGAGGCCAGTATTTAAACGAGACTTAATTTTCTAATTATGAGTGGTTGTTTGTTTTGTGAGCAATAAAATAATTTAAAAATAATTTTTAACGATACAATAGTGACGATTATTATTTTTAAAAAATTTGTTATGCTTAACATTGATGAAAATTCAACGCGAAGTTGATTAATAGCGATATACTAATATAGTAGTTACATGGGATATACTAATATACTATATTAATAATGTATTTTTTTCATTTTTTTTGGTTATCCAATTTTTTCAGTTATCCGACCAACCCCAGTTCCCAATTAAGTCGGATAATCGATGCTCTACTGTATGTATTTTTTATTTTTTGAAGTTTCCAGAATGAATTAATCAAATTCTCATAAAAACCTATGGTAAAACAATAATCGGATAGAGAACAAAATCTTGGAACAAATTATGTTTATTAACCGATCACCCACTGTATTGTACTATGTATTTATCTTAAAGATAAAACTATAAAAAAATATATAGCACTTTCATAGAAAATAAAAATGCTACAGATGCATGTTTACAAAAAAGAATTTTAAATCTCCTGAAAATAGCTAAGTGCCTGAAATTTTCATTACGAAAAAAAAAACTTGATAAATTAATTTTGTTAAAACTGTTCTGAACACAATATTGAATTCTGATCATTAAGCAGATGGAGTACTGATGTTAACAGTTATTACTTAGCACCCTATGCAGATACTGTAAAGTAAGGAGAACAGTCAACAGTGACTATTAACTAAAATTTTCTTGACTTAAGTAGTCCAGTATACATGAAAGTTAGTATTTCATTTAGGACATATACTAACCAATAGTTGACACTTATTTTTTTAACTGAAAGTCCACCATATTTTATTTTTTAAGTTTTGCAGCAAGTCACAAAAATAAGTTTTGTGACATGCTGCAAATTTATATATTGCAAGCACAATAATGCATCTTATAATTGTACCTGAAATATATATTATTTCTTTCTGATATCAACTGTTATATACACTATAATAGTTTGACAAAGCATTCTTTAAACATTAACAAAGAAATACTCATGAAGTGCTTATTTGAAAATTTCCAAACTTTTGAATTTTAGAGTTAGCCAAATCATCATGAAATTTAAAACTCCTTTTGACTTACACAGGCTATATACATATTTTAAAAAATAGATATANTAACTGTATTTTGATTTATTACCTCTTTTTTTTGTACTTAGTATGTGGACATTTTCAATATGGAATGGGCATAAAGTTAGTGAGAATTTTCCACACTTATTTTCTTTAATTCTAATGTTTCTATATTACAAATGGCTTTCTGACTACTAAAATAAATATTCTAAATATTTTAGAAAATGTATGTTTAATTCTGTCAAATAACAAAACAATGTTTTTATTGGTAAATTTTAAAATATTTAATTATATAATTTCTTTTTAAAATCTTTGAATTCTATTAAGATTAAATTCAATACTCGTAGTCTAGTAAAAATACATTAGTTTTGAAGTAGGGTCTCTTACAATTATGTGAGGTTATGTGAATTTTTTTGTATCTAGTCCTTCATTTAAATATAGCAACTGTAATTGGTTAGTCAGATCTCTACGATCTAAAAAATTGATTCAGTTACATTTTACAATGCAACTGAATTGATTTATGCTTTTAATTATTATTATAATAAAAGAGAAATACAGTATTGACCATCACCAGAGCATGCAAGAATATATTCATGCAAATGAATAAGTAGATCTCAAGTCTGTTAGATTTTTTTCTTACCGTGTTTACTACATTTATATTTTATTATTTCTTACCATGCTTACTATATTTTTCTTTTCTTCTTCAATTAACTTTGAACTTTTTTCACTTATCTGTGTTTTCTCTATTGGACTTGACTCTTTACCTGTTATGTTTATCAAATCAAACTAGATCAATTGTAGTTACAAAAGAGTAATGTAAAGTAATTACAATATATTTTTTTTTTCAATACAACTTATTTTATTAATACTTTTGCTACAAACTTTAATTTTCATCTACATTGTAAATATTTTTGGCTCTTCCCAATCAATGCAAGATATCTATTTGCAGTGCTGGATCAATCACTAGGAATATGAAGCATACAGACAGCTAGAGCGCTTCGGATCCCCGAAATCCGAAAAAAAAAAACAAATTAGATTTCCAATTACAGCCATGTATCATAATTCATAAATAATTCTATAGCAACAATTAGATGTTATTAGTTTATGACAATGTAAAATTATCTAGAATGTTTCCACTGTCTACTTGAATAATTAAAACTTTTAGCAATGGATCACAGATATGAAAACATTAAAATTAACCTATATGTTAAATTTATACAAATTTATATAACTAGTTTGATGCTGAAATTTAGCGTTTTATAAATAAAGAAAACTGATTCATCTATATTCTCCTCGATATATTATTTAAATTTGCTAAGTAGGCCTACTCTTTCAGACTAATGCTGATTAAGATTTCATTTATAGAAAAACTTTTTTAGCATTTATTAATATCGCATATTTTCCATCGAATTGCAATAAATTACCTTTAACTCTCTTATTTATTTAAAATTAATGGCCATGAGATATTTTTAACTACAAAATGCATTAAATCAATTCTTTTCTCAGTGGTAATTTAGGAATATCTTAGAAAATTCATCACTGAGAAAACAATTAGAATAGACAAAAATTTCCATATAGTTGAATTTATTCAAACTGCAAAAAATCTATAACCAAAATTTTTATTTCATACTAAAATCTTCTCTACTTTTTTCCAATACTTAAAACACTAAATATAAATTTGTTCTTATGAACATTATTCATTGATTATGACTAAAGATCAATGTATTAATGTAAAAACCCAGTAATTTTCAATGAATTATGATAAAGTATTATCTGAATAGCTAGTTATTATTTTTCTTTACATATAAAGAGAATAGCTATGTAGAAACCTGAGGTTATGAATTAATAAAACTTAACATTGTTTTGTGCTGTATATTAACTTGAAAAGCTTATGAGATGTGAGCAAACTCTGTGTGCATATGCCAAAATCATGTGACAACCAAAATTTTTTAGAGTATATTATTTGGTGTCATCCAGATATGCACAAACTTTACAAATCCGATAAATTCTTTACGAAACACAAAAAAATATTTTGACGTCGTATATTTTTTAAGCCAAGTCCCGGAACGAAATTCACATTTGGCACACATGCCAAGGATTGCCCGCCCGACTCGCGACATCGTCCCGCGTTATATATTAAATTATACGTATAAAGAGAATCGTTTAGCCGATAACCCATTTAACTCACATTAATTCTAAATAGATAAATGTTTTTACCTCTCGAACATACTTCGCTCGTACTTTCGGATTCTTCCGGATTCTTTTTCGTAATATTATTTGTCATTAATTCGTTTCCTAAATTTTCTTTCATCTGTTTAGCATTCTTTTTTTCCGTGGAACCGCGAACGCTTACCAGTCCGCAATTATCGTCGTCGGTATTAGAAGGTAGCGGCATCTGTTGTAATTCTTCTATAGCAGCCGATATGGCAAGATTCACGAACTTATCGTTATCGACAAGCGGTTCGACAGATCCAAATTGAGATTTCAAGTTATTATATATCGTTTGGTACGCGTAAAGATTAATTCCACTTTCTTTTAAGCCATCCAAACAAAAAAATAAACAATGCTTATTTTCTTTATACAACGGTTCTACGGCAAAATGTTCTTCGATAAAAGAACGATCCAAAGAGTGCCAATTTATGAAAGTGAGTAGGGTCCTCATGTCACTCTCCCGTCGGGTAATGTCGCAACCGACCCATCTGGTAATAAACCTCATCAACGTGGCCTGCGGCACGTACCAACTCTTACTCGAAAGAAAAGATTCGACTTTAAAAAGCGGATATTCCAACATCTCTTCCTGTTCCATCACAGTATTTATGTTTCTCTGAATAAAAATGGTCACGTTATCTATAAGAGACACCATATTGTATTTCTCGGCCATTTCTTTAACGGACAAACAATTAGTAACGTCTAGGTAACGTTCTAGATATTCGGCGCAATAATTTTTCAGCTTGAGGATCAAAAAATGGTTAGCGAGACGTAGCAATTCTTCTACATTACTTCTGTCTATCATTACCGTACCTGTATACATATAGTTGAGCAGCAATTGGAAGGCCTCGTGACTGCGACAGCTAACGGTTAACTGCTCCTTAACAATCTTATGCATCTTGAGCACGGAATCAAAATACGGGCTACAAGCGGCGAGAACATTTCGATGAGCCTTGAATTCTTTGCCTTTAACGTGAAAAGTAACATCGCAGAATCTTCCATTTTCTCTCTGAATTCTCAATTTATCCAAAATTAAAGAACCTTGATGATTTTCGGTGAAGTTCATGGAATTGTTCGGCATAAGTACAGAGAATGCCATCTTCTAGATGTAAATTTAATTAATTTTTTAACAATAAAGATTAATAATAAGAATATATCGTTCGAATTACATTTGCTCGGATTAAAACGAAACGAGTCCTAAAAACTCAATGGTCAAGCAAACGTCAGGCCAAGTAAACACGACTTTAAAATTCAAATTCATTTTACTAAACATATTAAATAACACATTTACTAAATACTTATTAAATTCCAATTAACATAACTCGTACAATTCTTTAAAATTTCCCAATTTTCCACAATATTTTTTTTAATAAACCAAAACTTTGTGATTAAAGGCGTCTCCTTCCCAAGACATAAAAAAAAGAAACCGATTTTCTCCTAAAGCGCCACCTCACATTTATTCTTTACAATTAACAAAATATACATCTACGTTTTTCTTTTCCAAACAGGTTTAAAAGTAGTTTTCATTTTTTTATTATTTTCGTACGTAAAATTGTTATTAATACTTAAAGAATTGTAGTTTTCACCTAGATCTAGATCAGGGGTCGGCAACGCGGCGCCCTCGCTATATTACACCAGAGTCGGTAGATTAACTGGTCTTTCGACTTCCTATCTTCGCTCGTTGCTAGAATCAACTAGAGACAAATGTTACCACCAGGGGCACTGCAATCACTACAAGACCGCTAGATCGAATCCCTGTGAGGTCGAATGTTTTCTTTTTATTGAAAGATATATAACCTTCGAGTTCGATTTCATAATTTTTTATATGCATTTTATTATAAGAATGAAAAAGCTTTTATTTAAACCCAAAACCAGGTTTATGGATAAATAAATGACACTTAATAAAACATTAAACACCTTC
>NW_019385287.1:249347-257894 GCF_000671375.1 Centruroides sculpturatus | reverse complement strand
TTCAATGTCCACACAGCAAATAGGGTAGAAATGCTGGTTAACATAAAACCACAAGTCGAACACTTCCCAAGCGTTTAAGACTGTGTGATATACCTTCGAATGATGTGAGCAGATCCAAGTAAGGTGGCCTTTTGCAACTGACAGATAGTAATTTTGTCAATATTTATGGCTTGTAGGTGCTGACTAAGATCTTTTGGCACAGCCCCCAGTGCGCCAATAATCACTGGGACCACCTGTACTGGTTTATGCCAGAGACGTTGCAGTTCAATTTTTAGGTCCTGATATCGGCTAAGTTTTTCTTGTTGTTTTTCGTCAATTCTACTGTCACCCGGTATGGCGACATCTATAATCCACACTTTCTTCTTCTCCACAATCGTGAAGTCTGGCGTATTATGTTCCAGAACTTTATCAGTCTGGATCCGGAAGTCCCATAGTATTTTGACACATTCATTTTCAACTACTTTTTCGGGATTATGTTTCCACCAATTTTTCCCTGTAGGTATATGATAATTGTGGCACAAGTTCCAATGGATCATTTTAGCCACAGAATTATGTCTCTGTTTATATTCTGTTTGTGCAATTTTTTTGCAGCAGCTGAGAATATGATCAATAGTTTCATCAGCTTCTTTACATAATCTGCATGTTGGATCATCAGCAGATTTTTCAATTCTTGCCTTAATTGCATTTGTTCTGATTGCTTGTTCCTGGGCTGCAAAAATCAGGCCTTCTGTCTCCTTCTTCAATGCTCCATTGGTAAGCCATAACCAGGTTCTTTCTTTATCCACCTTTCCTTCAATTTTGTCCAGGAACTGTCCATGTAACGCCTTATTACGCCAGCTATCAGCTCTAGCTTGTAATGTAGTTTTCTTATACTGATTCTTTGTCTGCTGTGNAGAGAGGTCAAGTATTTAAGCCAAAATCCATGCAACTGATCATTGCCAGGTGAAGTCCAATTCCTAACTTTGTAGTTTGGTAGTAAGTGAGTGTTTACATAATCTAGTGTTTTTCCTACTGCCTTTGACATGTTGATTTTTGGTATTAATATTATTATTATTATTATTAAGAATGTCACAATATTGTTAATTCACTTACTGCTGTTTCAATTGTGCATGATCTTGTATATTGAATGGCATTCTAACCCAATCCTTTAATAACTTATCCCTTATAGCTACTGAAACACTTCTAATAGCTCGACTTACTGACTTCTGGCTAATATTTAGAGTAAAATCTTGGCCTATTCCTAACTGATAGGAACCACAGGCAAAAAAATCTTACAGCTGCTAAAACCTAATGAACAGTAATAAAATACATGATAAAACAGAATCAAACTTACTTATAAATGCTAGCAATAATTCATTCAGAATAAAAAATACTATTACACAATACTCTTAATATAAATTTAAAGATTACATTAAGATTTTAATTCTAAAAGATTTAATTTTTTTACTAAAATTAACAATGTTTACAATTTATAGTGACACGCAATGTATGCAGTTTTTACTCATGTTATTATTACTAGAGGAAGATATTTAAATACGTATATTGTAATATCATTTAAACTTAATAACTGAATATTTAGCACATTCATATATCTGTATTAACTCTAGTTTGAACACTTAATGCCGATCTTCTAGTCTGTTCTTTCAGTGTCGGTCGAAGTGTATTTATTAAATTTGATGCCACTTCTTTGGAAAGCCTAAATAATCTAAAAAGTTCTTCGTGAAGATCAAAGGCACGTGGTCCAAAAATTCGTTGCCTTCTCAAACAACGTCTTTCGGCTCTTTCTAACTCTTCGATAGCGATAAGAATTGCGTATCTGTCAGCCATTTTTGCTTTCGTGTAGCGATCTCGCATGCTCGACTCAACGTGAGTAGCAACTCGCATGGTGAGATGGGAAAGCACGTGAGTTAGAACTCGAGACTACCAATTTGACGTCAGAGTGCGAGATGATACCACGTGACACGTTCAACACGTTGGGAGTTGTAACACGAAAAACTCGAGACTAAGGCCCCAGGTGTGTAGTCTCCAACGGCACCACTTTTAAACAAATTCTTAATCTTTTAAAAAGATAATTTACTAAAATCAACATTAACTATATTCGAAATTTGAATCTCCATCGACTTACGTGATGAGACATTCGAAATGTTAAAAAATCAATTTTCGAACATCATTCGACTTTAGAATTCGTTAAATTGAAGATGGGAAACAGCTAAGGGAAATCATCAGAAGGAAAGGAAAGAAACGAAGCATCGAGTCAATTACAAGCTAAAGAAAGAAATAACCAACAAGAGGATAAAGTTGTCATAGAAATTAATTTCAAAACGAAAAGGAAAGTACATGTTTCGTTTACTTTAAAGGACGATGAGGATGATGATAGATGTAGAAAGTCGAAAAAAATAAAAATGTAAAAGCAGAGCTAAAAATTCTTATGACAACAAAAGGCTCTTTTCAGAGCCAGTTTATCATCTAAAGAGGAGTCAGATCGTAACAAATATTAATCAACAGTCATATTATTAGTAGAATTATTATTATAAAATGAATGTATTTATACCACAGAATGACATTGCTGCTGCTAGAACGCCTTTCCCATGGGGGGAGAGTAATCCTCGACTCTGTTCCCCACGGGGGAATAAATTTCCCTCCTCCGTGGGAGGGAAATTCCTCCACGGAAAGGGGAAAACATTCCCCATTGATATGAATTTATTACTTATACCATGGAATGACTAGAACACCCACTAGGAGGAGGCCCGGGCTACTAGTTGTCATAGAAACTGCTGTATGCAATATCCAATATATGAAGGCACTCCATCTTGTATGAAAGCGGTTGACTCAAAGCATTGTCGCTGTTTCAGTTGGGTTATGGCAGTGGTGCACCCAGAGAGAGCCAAGGAATCTGACAACCTCCAAAGATAAACACTAGAAACTTTTCCAAAAATATTTTCTTAATTAAAATTTATTTTTCATTTATATTGTGTCATGTCTTCTATTTCTATACTACAATACTTATGAACTAGTCGTCGCATAATGTAAACTCAATAAAATTTCCGCCCTAAAATTTTTTTATCACTTCAATTCTGTTCTACCAAAATTAAATACCGGATGTATCACTGGGTTATGATAAAAGTGTTGAGAATATCTTGTATTTATGGTTTGTAATAAAGCACACTACAGACCAATTGGAACTAGCTTCTTTAAATAATAATAGTCCAAAGATAATTATGGTTATGAATCCACACCTGACTAACTTTGGGCAATGGCATTTGCTAGAAAACATGAGATTTTGTGTGGCCCAAATGCAACAGTGAATACTATTTTTCATGGAAGATTCTCCATCCCTGGCCCCAACATATCCACTTCCACACTCGCAAAGGTCTGTCGGGTTTTCCTTTTAGAGCCGCCGCAAACTACAGGATGCGAAAGCTAGCGTACGCTCGCTCGCGCTCCTAAGCCCCGCCTTTTTTCCCATGATGCTTTGAGCCATTTTTGCTAGGTAAGCTACGCGAGCACGAAGCAGCCGCAAACTACACAACGTTTGCTCGCGTAACGTAGTCCACATGACGTGGATTCCACAGATGTAGATTGGCTATAGAACAAGATTTTATTATAACCTATACTTGTAATCAGTCAGTTTTCGTTCCGAACTTTGAAACAGCATGGAAAAAACATGTTTACTAGTTAAGCCTAACTAGGCTTAACTAGCCGAAAACTATTTATACTGTATATTACTATTTACATACAACGGTTATACTATTTTCTTTTCAATACTGAATGTATTAATCATGTAATTTACGTACATCGATAAAATTCTATAATTTCTTTTTCGATATGTGACATGTTTATGTTGTCATCCATTTTTCCCGTCCTCTTTTGCTAGCGTAAATACTCTAGTTGTTGAAATATCTGAACAGCGAGCGTACTCTCGTATCGCTGCGCTAGCGAAGGAAAAACAGCGTGGGCAAGAAGACATGGGCGGAGCCTTCGACGTCATCGGTTGTCTAGCGCACGTTTGCTAGCGTGTTTGCTCTCGCAAAGCCCTAGTTTGCGGCGGCTCTTAGAAACAAGAAGCAACGACTTGTGGCTGATCTTATGCAGATAACAATGCATCAACCAGTACCTTCCACATTACGCCACAGGATGCACCCAACTGCCATAACACTGTGCATGCAACATTATCCACAAATTGTTCAACATCTATGTATCTTCAATGACTTGTTTGCACCGTGACTGAGTTGAACTTCCAGATGTCAGTTTCTTTGAATGAAGTGATCATTCTCTTGAGAGCCTTATAGACAATGGTCCTCGACATCAATTCTTATGACTGCAAAGTTCCAAAGTGCACCCATAAACAAATAGCATTGTTGTTTTCATAAAACTGCTTTACAAGAAATGCATGTTCCGGTAAGGTGATGGTCCTAGTAGCTGATAAGAATACACTCAATACTTGTAAATCACTTTTATATCCAGAACTTGGTTGACATATACGCTTATGCAAAGGAAACTTTTTCATTGCTTGCAGTACCAAAAGGCAATACAGTAGAGCCTCGAAAACTCGGCCTAATGTGGACCGAAGGGTGGCCGAGTTTGTGAAAATGCCGGGTTATCGGGAATGGGGTTAAAAAAAATAAGTATGAGTGTTTCCTCAGAAAATACTGTACTGTACTTGTATGTATTGTTTACTTGAGAATACAACAGAGAATAAACTGCCCAAATACCCTTAAACAAAGGAAAAGTAGCCTACGTCTTTTATGAAGGCATAGAGCCTTTATTACATGAAAATGAAAATTAATGAATACACTGTGTACAGTAATTTACCTGATAAGACAGACCTCAGAAAAATACTTTATGAGGCATAAAGCTGTCTTTATCATGAAAATTAATTAACTAAGGATTTTTTTTTGCCCTGCCAGGGTGTGGCCGAGTTGTCCGGAGTGCCGGGTTATCGAGTGCCGAGTTTTCGAGGCTCTACTGTAATAGTTCATTTTTTATACTAATTTTAATTTTGTGAAAATGTCTTTTGCATATCCTGAAAAGTCCCATACTAGATTCGGTTCATTTGTATTTCTAAATCTCTCTCTAGACAGTATTGATTAAGGATACTTTAATTACAATAATTTGAAATATAAACACCATAACATAAAAGTTGGTTTACATACATAGTACAGTCCATAAGTTTTAAGACTTTATTTTTATTTCCAGAACAGTATTCTCATCACAACACTACTGTAGTTGTGATGAGAACTCTACTTATGTATGTTGGCCATGCAAGTATGTCTGTTCATCTGAAGAGTCTCATTAGCGTATTTTCAGAAACTTACAAGTTATAACACACTTCAAACTGTTTCTATTGCTGTCATAGATTCAAAAAGTGAATTTGAGAATTACAATTAAATTTTTATTTAAAGGCGGCCTATACTTCACTCAAAAGCCTTAAATTATTTTCCAGAAAGTTTTTTTACTAACATTTTCGATCTCCAATTGAATTAAAATACAATAAAGTATAAAACTAAAATAAATAACCCTACTGGCTACAAAGACACCGTGTTTTTTACAGCATATCAAATCTTAGCTGAAAAAGTGTGTAAGGTGTGTTTAGTACTGTACCTTCATATACAGTACTAAGGTGTGTTATAGTCTAAGTTCCACCTTAGACTATAACACACTTAAAACTAGTATAAAAAGTATATGGTAATGAGTCTCTAAACTGATCTAACATCTTCAGGTGGTATTCGTAGTTTCATGATAAAAGAAAGTCAATAGATGATAAGAAAACTGATGTCCTACATTGACTTGAACTAAAGAAAATGCTGCTGACATCTCTGAGTTGCAAAGAATAATCATTAAAGAATATCACAAATGACAGCTAAAATTTGAACATCCCCAAAATCTGTTTGTCACATTTTAAGAGAACATTTGAGGAAGATGTGTGCTCATTACGTTGCGCATGCCTTGACAGCTAAGCAAAGAAGCTGGGTCATGTCTTGTCATCATTGTAAGGGCAAATGGACAGAGTTTCTTTAACCAAATCATTATAGAAGGTGAGGCTTATGATTCCAAAACCAAGTAACAGTTCTTAATAGATTAGTGGAACATCTCCAAGAAAGAAAATTGAAATTATACATACGAATAACAACTCATATAGACTTTCCATAAAATTAGAACAAGCTAGCAATTCAAGAGCACGCTTTTTAGGTCTCAATATCAGTATTATAAGCAGTTGTCCATACCAATATTTATTATAAACCATCTCACCTTCCATTCTTTATACCTGCGAACTCATACGACCCATATATCTACAAAATAGCTGCCTTTCGTGCCTTAACCAAACGTGCTTTTACCCAAGGCACGAATTACGAAGACACGTTAAAAGAGCTTAAAGGCCTTGAGGACATAGCTAAATTGTATGGTTACAAAAACATCTTATTCGTAAATTAGCGAACGCCTATTCCAACAGGGGTGCTCCCACACTCAATAACTTTGTATCGCGAAGTGGGAACGCTCACAACAGAGATAGCCTCCAACCATTTTTTTTTTTTTTACATTTAGTGGAGCACTACCTCTGACCTGTAGCATTAAATGCTACTGGCTTGATGTACTCCTCTTTTAATTAACTCTGCTTCGCATATGCTTTGCAGGTAGTTATGATTACATAGTCGCGGTCGTACCGGCAATACATTAATACCCGACAATTCTATTTTTTACATTAATTATATTTTTGTTGAGTAAAGTATTTAATGTCATTAGTTTGACAATGAACTATGAGAAAAATTTTTATGTTCTGTTTTTATAACAAGTTTTAATAAATACATTGAAATAATAATATATGTTAACATTATTTATAAGGCTACTTTCCCTAATAGGCCAATTGTAACCTTTTTTATTACAAAGTAATTTTAACTCGTTTCTTACTTTTTCATATTGCATACAGTCAAATAAGATGTGTGTGGGTGTTTCACTTACCCCACAAATCCCGCAGTTTTCATCATCTCGATGATTAAATCTATAATGATATTTCGCAAAATTTCCATGTCCTGTCACGAATCTTGTGAATTTGTGTCCAATTTGTAGATGTTTATTCAACCTCTGGTTAATATCTGGTATGTATTCAAAGAGTTCCCTTCCTTTTGTAGTTATTTCCCGCCGTTGTTGCCACTGTAATATGTATCTATTTTTGATTTTAGTTTTAATGTCTTTTGTAGATATTTCTCTGTATGATTCCTTTGTTTTTAGATAACTAGCCTCTTTAGCCAGACTGTCCGCTCTTTCATTTCCTTGGTCTCCAATATGGGCTTTGACCCAGCTGAACACAAGCATATTATCACTCTTCAAAATATTTCGTCTTACGTGGTATCTATTAGTTCACTTTTATTGTTACCATCATTAAAAGCTTTTAATACAGCATGGCTGTCTGTGCAAATAGTGCAATTTTTTTTTTCTTCGACTTATCCAGTTAATTGCGTGATCTATTGCTACCAATTCTGCTTGATAATTTGTGCATCTTTTATCTAACTTGACTTTTTTATGATACTGCTCCCACTTGATTTTTTTATGATATTTCTATAGTAATCAACATACGACGCTCCTTCCGAGGATCTCAATCCGTCTGTATAGATTCTGTATTTATCCCGATAGTTTATTTCTTTATATATATATTTTCTCCCATTCATATCTTAATAATTTTTGGTGTTGTTTCATATCTGCTTCTAGCTCGTCCTCTTTTTTCAATAAATCATTATGAGTTTTGTTTTCTTTTAATATATTTCTTGTGTCACTATGCTGTCGAATTTCCAAATCCAGAGGCATTAGGCCCGCCAGTACACAGAGTGCATCGTGGGATGTAGTACAGTATGCTCCAGTAATTCTTAATAGCATTTTTCTTTGTAGGCTATTTATTTTCTGTTTCATGTGTGTCAACTCCATCCTCTTCCCCCAAATTTGGGCAGCATATGTAACAATTGGGATTACAGCACCTTTATAAATATGTGTTAAAGCCCTTCCACCTATACTCCATTCTTTACGTGCTACTTTCGCTATTTCTTGAAATAAGTTACCCACTTTTTTCTTAATTGTTTCTAGGTGTTCATTCCAGAAAAGTTTGTTGTCTATTGTTACTCCTAAATAGTTGACTTGGTTTACACATTTAATCGATTTATTTTGCATTTTAATTGTGGGTTGCCTTTTTGCCACTTTGCATGTTGTAAAGGCTATGGCGTTTGTCTTCTCTGGATTAAATTTAAGTTTGTTTGCATTTCCCCATTTCTCTATTTTATCCAGTATATTTTTGCATTTTATTTCTATTTGTTTTCTGCTTTTTGCCGAACAGATGACCATTATATCGTCAGCAAAAGCTGTTATTTTTGATTCTGATAATGTGTTGATTTTCAAGAGATCATTTAATATAATTGACCAAAAAATGGGTCCAGAACAGGATCCCTGTGGACACCCCATAGTCATGTCCCTTTCCATTTTTATGTCTGCGTATTCTATGTATGCCTTTCTGTTTGTTAGATAATCACATATAAGACGATACAAATTGTTTGGGCAATTTGC
>NW_019385287.1:196144-248764 GCF_000671375.1 Centruroides sculpturatus | reverse complement strand
ATTAATAATAATAATTATTATTCAATATCTTCTGTTTGTATGTTTTTTAACACTCTGTTTGTTATTTTTGAAATTAAATTATCTTTTACAGGAAAATCATAACAGTAATTTTTTCCAATTAATTGTTTAGTAAGAAGTAAGCCAGTGATTGTTTCGGAGCTCAGTTTATTTCTTTGTTTCGTGTTTAACAGATTTATTTACGAAAATATTCTTTCTACTTGAGCTGAAGAATGGGGCAGACACAAGATATTCTCAACAAAACGAGATAGTCTTTGCAATAAAGTCTCTTACAATATATAAGAAATAAAGGTAAAAAGAAATGTTTTATTGAGAATATTTAGATACATCGAAAATAAAAATTTCTTTCTCGAATTATCGTAAACTTTTCGGTAGATCGGTAGATCTACCGAAAATTCGGTAGACGTGGCAACATTGGGCGGGACGTCTCCTGAGCGCCACAATGTGGACAGTCTGGCGAGGCTCGTAGGCGTCTAGAATAAAGTAACCCGTTTAAAGGGGCCGTGCCTGTTCTAAGGCGGGCCAACAGGGTTTCCACGTTACGTGAGGAATGTTGTAGTAGATTAGTTTCAAATAGTTTATACTATTACTAAATATACTAAATTAAATTACAAAATTTATCAAAAGTTAACTTAGAAAAATAAACTCACTGTTATAATAATAATTTTATTTAGTTATTGATTACGTATGTTAATAAAAATCAGTATATTATTAATTTTGAAATCAAATCAAAATATTTAATAGTAAAGATTAATTGGCACATAATTATATCATCAAAAGAAAATTCGTTCAAGAATAATATTCTAGATTAAAATGAACACAACGTATATCGAGTTCTTAATTCTCGCAAACACTATGTGGTCCGTAAATAAGTTTACAAATTTAATATGTAATAAAATTTTATTCAAATGACCAGGAAATGCCACCTTCAGCTACATTTATAATATGCAACGTTGGGTTTCCATGCAGAAAATAACGTAATTTAAATCTTAATAAAGCAAATATTTAAAAACATTATCATATTATCATATTTATTATAAGTTATTTTTAGAATTTATATNCCTCTTCCCCCAAATTTGGGCAGCATATGTAACAATTGGGATTACAGCACCTTTATAAATATGTGTTAAAGCCCTTCCACCTATACTCCATTCTTTACGTGCTACTTTCACTATTTCTTGAAATAGGTTACACACTTTTTCTTAATT
The DNA here is from genome assembly GCF_000671375.1 of Centruroides sculpturatus. NCBI lineage: Eukaryota > Metazoa > Arthropoda > Arachnida > Scorpiones > Buthidae > Centruroides > Centruroides sculpturatus. Next base: position 247,538 of record NW_019385287.1, on the reverse strand, counting down.
GTTTCTAGGTGTTCATTCCAGAAAAGTTTGTTATCTATTGTTACTTCTAAATAGTTGATTTGGTTTACGCATTTAATCGATTTATTTTGCATTTTAATTGTGGGTTGCCTTTTTGCCACTTTGCATGTTGTAAAGGCTATGGCGTTTGTCTTCTCTGGATTAAATTTAAGTTTGTTTGCATTTCCCCATTTCTCTATTTTATCCAGTATATTTTTGCATTTTATTTCTATTTGTTTTCTGCTTTTTGCCGAACAGATGATCATTATATCGTCAGCAAAAGCTGTTATTTTTGATTCTGATAATGTATTGATTTCAAGAGCTCGTTTAATATAATTGACCAAAAAATGGGTCCAGAACAGGATCCCTGTGGACACCCCATAGTCATTTTCCTTTCCATTTTTATGTCCGCATATTCTATGTATGCCTTTCTGTTTGTTAGATAATCACATATAAGACGATACAAATTGTTTGGGCAATTTGCCTCCTCTAATTTAGCATGGATTAGTGACCGCCATGCATTATCAAAAGCACCTTCTATATCAAGACTGAGAGCAATGGTCCGGCTGTTATTTTTCCTCCCTTCTTCGACATCTTTAATTAATTTTGGTATAGCATCTTCCGCTGAACGTCCTTCTTGAAACCCGTATTGATTTTCGTTATACCATTTGTTTGAATTTAGCCAAGTTGTAAGACGATATACTATTAACTTATCCAAAATGTTTCCCAGAACAAGAAGGAGAGAGATTGGTCTATAACTTCTTTCTTCTTTTCGATCTTTGTTTTTACCCTTATAGATTGGTCAAATTTTTGCAATTTTCCATTCAGCTGGGAAAACCGCAAATTTTAAACAAGTGTTATATAATTCGTATAGAAGATATGGCTCTCTGTTATTTATTTGTTTTACAATTTCTATTGTAATTAGATCATGTCCTGGGGCTTTCCCTTGTTTAATGTTCGATATTACCCAAGGTATCTCTTCCTTTGAGAATAACGGAACATTTCCACCACTTGTTTTGTATCGTAAACTTTCTCTTAACTTTTTTTTTTGCTCTCTGCTGTCTTTATTTTTATCATCTATTTTAACGAATTACGTAAGTAATAATTTTAAGCTCTCTTCTGCTGTAGCGTTAACAGGCCCATTTTCTTGTTTAATTTCTGTTAACTGAAATCTTCTTAATTTCCCAGCTGCGGATTTTATAGATCAAACCCCAGGAGTCTCCAGCACTTTTTCACAGAATTGTATCCAGCTCTTTACTTTCTTTTATCCTTCTCTTATAATTTTTCTGTTCCTCTAGATATTGTTCTCTAAAAATAGTTCTCAAGTTCTGATCGCTACATTTTTCGTATCTCTTTCTCTTTGTTCTTACTTTACTTTTTAATGCTTTTAATTCAGGAGTCCACCATTTCACTATTTTTTTCCTATCGTCGTATAGGCCTAGTGGGATATTCCTTTCAATTGCTCTTGTTATTATCTGAATTAACTTCGTAAGTACTGCTTTTGCCTGGTGGCGATTTTCTATATTTCTCAAATCTATCTTTGCAGATTTTAAGTCTTCCACTATTCTTTCCCAGTTAGCTCTTTTTAAGTTATACTTTTAATACCATTATTGTGAATCTTCTGATCAATTTCAAATGTAATGTATCTATGTTCAGTTAGACTCGTTTCATCACATACTGTCCATTTATCAACCTCATTTATCGCTCTATTATTTATTATTGTTAAGTCTATGTTTGAACTTCCATTTGAGCTTTCAAACGTGCTTGGCATTTCTGGTTCGTTAAGGATGAATTGGTTTTGTCTACAAATTCTTCAATTTCGCCTCCTCTTACGTCAGAGTTCTCATCAAACCATACATACGAATGTGCATTGCTGTCTCCGCCTAATATCATTTCGTGACTTTGTTGGTATCTGCTGCATATTCTGTCTAAAATTTCCAAATGGGTAGTGATATTCACTTTCATTGGGAAATAGAAATTACTTGGTATCCATTTTTTATTAGCATTTAAAAGTTCAATCGCGGTCATGTATTGATTGCAATAATGTACAGTACATCTAACCCATGCCAGATTTACCTTTTTCTGTTTTAATGGTAGTAGTCTTAATTTAGGGGAAACCTCACATATACAATGTTTAACTTCATCTGCCTTTCCCCATTTATATTTTACCTTGATATCCGTAGTGTAGTCTTCTATATCAATATACTCTGTAGTAATATAATCATTCTGTTTATACATTTTGTCAATTAAGTCTTTTTTCCCTATTTCTTTTGGGACGTTATATAGACATATTTTAGGCATTATCTTTTTTGGTTTTCTAGCAACCAAATCTTCTCTTTTATCTATTTCTTTTATCAGTCTTTCGCTTTGATTAATATTTTTTACTTCTATTAGAATTGCCTTGTTTCGTAATTTGCGGACATTTTTTATTCCAACCCCAATTTTAACAGGGTCTATAATATTCTTTATCTTCTTAATTTCCTCTGATTCAACATTATCATCTTTATGGTTTATTATTACTACCGCCTTACCGTCTTTTTGATGATTTTTCCCTTCCTTTACTTTGTCTGCATATGTTAACCTGCTCATTCTTTTCGGTATTACTCAGTAATTTATCTATTTTATTATTGATTTCGTTTATTCGGCCGTCAATTTTTATTCTATTATGTTTATATATTTCTATTATTTTTTCGAGACTTTCTGTTATAAATTGGACATGGATTTTCGATCCTAATCTGGAGCTAGCATATTCTTCCACGTATTTAATGATTACCTTTTTAACAAAGAATTTGGGAAAGACCGACATCTTCCTCTTCGCCATTCGAATGTTTTTTAACTAGAGAACAACTAAATTCTTCCATCATGACTCAGTGTATACTCGTAAAACTAATTTTTAAATGAATAAATAAAGTGATTACTAATAACTAGAACACTGCTAATGAATAAGAAATTAAACTGCAATAAATAATTTCAGAAATATATGACAGTCTATATATTTAATGAAATCTAAACCAGAAAAGTTTAGACTTCCAGTTATGATAATTTAGAACATATATGTCGTTGGCCGCAACCTTGAAAGACAATAAGTTCAAAATGGAATGCATTGGTAGAATTTACATTCTAGCAAGCGAATTTTAATAAAGTTTTTACCACAGTTTACTGAAAGTGTCTTCTCAGTGAGGGTGAAATATCTAATTCTAAAGTTCAGCCGGAAGCTCGTAATTCAAATTCAATTTCCGACCGGAAGTTGATCGAAAATTACAGTTTTTAAGCCAGAAAATGACCCAAACCTCAAAAGTTTTTCAATTTTCCTTTCGATATACCGGCAGATACATCATCGTAATGAAGTCCGATTTATCGTTCAGTTTCGTTTTGGTGGATCGGTCGGGGCCATTTTTACGCCATTATTTAAAATTTTCAAAAAAAAAAAAAGTATTAGGACTACTTGATTGTTTTCTTATCCTATAGTCTTCCAATAACTAATGACACGCAAGATATCACTATTTATAATAGATATCCACAAAAGAACACAAAAATCTCAGGAAATCGAATTGCAACATCCTTCCACCAGTAGTCGGCAGTTTATCCCATAGCCTCCAACCACCTTATCTCCATTTATAAATCTAGCCGCGCCACCACCTGCATAAATTATAAAGAGGAACTATCAATCTGTCCGTCTCCTGGCAGGCCCTCGTCGATACGGACCTTTAATCGTCGTTTACACGCAGCGCACGAGCATGTCCAATCCTACGTTTTTAAATCGCAAGTGGGTTCGATTTTGTTTAAATATCGATATTCTATTTTTTGTTCTCCGTCGTTTTTTTTCATCTGAAGAACAACTAGTAAGGTTCGAAAACGTTTACGATTTTTATTCCTCTTTTTTCCAACACCGGTAACTGGTTCAGTTACCGGTGTTGGAAAAACCGGTAACTTTACACATTTAATAAACTACAAATGTTTTCAACATCTTCAAAATCTCACCACCAGCAACTGAATTTTAAAACATAAAAAAATATTCAGAATAGATTAAATTTATTAATTCTGTAAGCTAGCGCTATCATATAAGGATATTCACACCTCTCTGACAATTTTCAGCAATAACTGTTTAATAAACAGTCACCGCTGGAAATTGTGAGAAAGGTGTGAATTTGTTTATTATAGATTCAATTTGAAATTCTTGATTGTCAAGCAAAATTAAAAAGAACTAATTAGGTAGCTTTTTTTTAACCAATATAAGAATAAAAATAACCTGTGCAAAAATTTTAAGGATTGTGTAAAATTTCTAAAGAATTGAGTTATGTATGTTTAACCCATGATTCAGTGGATAAAATATGGTCTGATTAATTGGATTATGTTTTCTTTTTTCTTATTAGTAATGTTTCTCAAATGAAAATTTATTTTGGGTTGGAGAGACACTAACATTATGACTTTCTCTCAAAGTGGAGTACATCAGTCTTCTAAAACACATTTTGCAAGTTCTGTACGTGTATGGCCTTTATTAATATTAAATTCATGTTCCCATATAAGTGCTTTTATTTGTCTTGATATTGCACCTATATATTTTTGGAGCTTACTGCAGGAAGGATGCGAGTATATAGTGAAAGAGTAGACACAAGTCAGCCTGAGTTGGAAGGGTCTGTCAGATGAAAGGAATGTGTGACCGTAGGGTCGGTGTCTCTTTGACACCACGTCGGGATGTGACACCATCGAGTCTCTCGGGACACGGAAAACGCGACTTTACGTCACGCGAGCGGTAGCGGGTGAGAAACGAGAAGTGATTCACTCGGATTCCATATTAATAATCAATAACATATTTATTTTAGCGGGCAGGAGTACAGTATATACGATCCATATTTTCTTAAATTTAATTGTCGCGAGAGAGAGTTTACAAACGACTCGCGTGTGAATAAATACCTTATAAAGTTAAGGATGACTCGATGACTCAAACACGGGATTTTTCGGGTGTTCGGTGGATTCTTCGGGTGATTGAAGGGTCCTTTTATTCAAATTGTTCGGGTAACAGATCTTCGGAGGGAGGTATCCGGCAGGTGTAGAATAAATCAAGAACTTGGGCGTGATAGGTATCCGTATGTTGATATCAATGGAGGCACAGTATTTTATCACACTTGAGGCGACTTTTGTGGACGGACTTCTTAGAATTTCTACCTATTCTTCTATAAATAATTACAGAAAAATCATTGGAATATTGCTAATATAATTATAGAAAAATTATATTATTATTAGCAATATTCTAATATTCAATTCTTGATTAAGACATTTTGAAAAGACTGGAAACATTTGACGTATTTCATTGAATGTTTTTTTCATAAATTTAACTTCAACAAACTACCTCATTGTCTTCCCACTTAAGTAATGAAGGTTATTATTACCTATGGTGCCAAAAAGGCGGAATTTCCGGACGCTGTTTTGAACTCTTCTCGAGACTGCGCGATAACCTATGGTTCGAACGGAGCGGCCGCGCGTCCTAAACTAACATAACTTATTCTAGTAGATTATTGAAATTATTACTCACGTTAGTGATCCTTTTTTTTCTTCCCTACGTTTCTTCCCTAACGAGGTCTAATCCTCAGCACCTGTGGACGATCTTTTCTTTGTCTTATTAGTCATTTTCTTTGTTGTGTTGGCCTTTTTTCTTTTTTCTCCTTTTTTATATTAGAAACTGGTGCGGCGGGAACACACACTGATTCTATCCATTTCGGTGTTCTTCCTGTACCTGGATATATCATATTCGAGTGTTTTAAGAATATTTGGAATCTTTCTCCCGGGTTCTAGCTGGCCATTTCATTAACTTCTTATACATAGAGGAAAACATGTATGAGTCCGACAGATCATCCGTGTAATGCTTTGGCAAATTTTTTTTATTTTTTAAATAACCCCGTAACCTTTCAATGTTTTGAGTGTGATCGCCCGTTTTGGGGTTTACAAAGTTTTTCGAATGATTAACTGTTCTATGTTCAATATCCATCCTTGGTTAAATTCCAGATACGTATACCGTCATGGCGGCACTTCCTGTTTTGCTAGTAGCCTCGCTCCCGGCGCCGTGGCTGTTTGGAGACGAGTGGTGTCACGTGACGTGACGATGCGCGCGAGCGCGAACCGCGAACAAAAGACGGCGGCTGCGCCGCGGCAGCGAAGCCGCCACGAAAAAGGGGAAAAAACAAACGAGAGATCGAAAAAATCGCTCTAAACAAATTATTAAAAATAAGGGGAAAGAAACGCATTTCTACTCACCGTCGTCGTCGGTTTTCCCGTTCTTGAGAATACCCCGCAACCTTTCGATGCTCTGCATATGTACGCCATCCAGCGGGTTCACAAAATGTTCGGAATGATTTACGGTCTCGTGCTTTATCTCCATTCCTTCTAATTCGCCGATATGGTTATATCCCTTCCGTTGGTCGTTATAAATTGTAGATTCGGACCGGACGAACTCGCCAACGACCCAATTTAGACTGGCTTCGGAGCGATCGTTTACAAAACACAAAAAACGGTTCTTGTCTTCTCTGCAGATTCCGCCGACAACCCGCTTAGTAGTCACTTTCGGCGTCCTTCCTCTTTCGTATTTAACACGCTTGCTTACGACCGTCTCGTCTATTTCCACGGTCTTTCCGGGGCCTCCAATTTTCAAACTCGTCAAATCATTAAACAGAGAGACCATCGCCGCGTGCCAAACGAAACTAGCCCAGTCGACACCGGTAGCGCGACTTACCGCAACGGCCAAACACGAAGACTTCGACGAACCGTCTATGCAAATGAGGTGCCAGACGAAAGCGAATATCGTTTCCCACGACGACATCGTACCAAATTTTCCCTCGAAAGTACCTTCGAACGCAGAAGTATTATTAACGTTGCACTCGCGACATCGGAAATAAACCGAACTAGCGTCATTTCTGTAACTTATTGTACGAACGCCGTCGCACTTGCCACGCTCGGCTTCGACCGGTCGTTGCAAACCCATCTTGATAGCGAATTTTACATCGGAAGGTATCCTAACATCGACACCCAACTCCGGATATTCCGATATTCCAAGCGACGAAAGAAATCCCTGGACGCTAAATCGTCGAAATCCATTTTTTTGAGAAATTCGAAGTACGCAACACGCAAACCAACTCGTCCAATTCAAATTGCGCGCATCGTCACGTGACACCACTCGTCTCCAAACAGCCACGGCGCCGGAAGCGAGGCTACTAGCAAAACAGGAAGTGCCGCCATGACGGTATACGTATCTGGAATTTAACCCTATCCCTTCAATATCGTCTACGTGATTATATCTCTTCCATTCATCGGTTATAACTAGACTACCAGAATTTACAAATTTAGAGACAACCCAATTTAGCGTGGTTTCGGATCTGTCGTTCACTTGACAAATGAAGCAACTATCGTCTTCCCTGCATATTCCTCCTACGATCCATTTTGTAGACGCCCTTTTTCGTATTTGCGTTTGCATATTACTGTCTCGTCTAATTCGACGGTTTTATTAGGACCTCAGATTTTAAACGAGGTCGTGTTATTCATAGCTATAAGCATCACTAAACGTATGCGGTTTGACCAATCGATGCCTGCCTTTCTTGAAATACTAACAGCAACAGCCGAATTTGACGACGTGCATTCCAAAAAACGTAATGTCATATGAAAGACAAAATTTCACCCCATGAAATATTGCCACATTTGCCCTTAAAAGTTCCGTCATAAGCAGAATACTTTCTACCACAATTGTTACATCTTAACAAACACGATTTTCTATCACTTCGATAGTATTTTTTACAAAATTTTGAACATGAACTGCACACACCATCGATTTGTTGTAATCCTAATTTTACAGCAAATTTAAACACATTATCTATACTTGATTCCAAACCTAATTCCAAATATTCTGATTCCATTAAATTAATTAACTGATAAAATTTGCGGGTTGTGCAACAGACCCAAAATTCGTCAGAACTGATGTCTACAAAACGCATTAATTAACGCTATAGTACTATTAAACAAAAAATTAATACTGTAATAATTATCGTAATGTTTAACAAAAATTTATGATTAAAATTCACCTAAATAACTTGTATAAAAATCGTATAGAAAACTATCGTAGAGTACACACAGCAGGCAACGACAAACCTTCGCAAACGTCGCACTACCAATTGATTTGCATATTTCCACGAGAAACAGTCATCTACTACGTCATATCTACTAATTTGCATATTTACGTACTGTACAACCACTTTTCACGGCGCGTTATTAGAGAGCGCCCTCTGTCAAAGTCTTCACCAAATGCACCGAATCCAGATTAGCGGTAATTCCGCCATTTTGGCACCATAGGTAACATTAACCGTAATGAGAAGTAGATATTAATGAAATTTTGAAAAATAATTTTTATTGGAACAGAACATACTTTACAGAACAATTTTAAATTAGCTTAATCATTACCTGTCGTAGTTCTTTCTTTCTTTGTTTATATGGAGATTCTGACGGGATTGCCTTTCCTCCGATGCGCTCCGTTCCGCGATTAGGCGAAGCGGTGTATACGATGTACGAAGCGTTCGAGGGCCTCCACGTGCTGTCGAGGCGGGAGGTCGGTTCTCGCCCAATATATGGATGTTAAAATTTTGGACGACTGCGAAGTCTATCGTCAGAGCACGGCGAGGTCTTGGCGGGCCTCCTTATACTGCGGACGTGTCAACCAGAAATGGCGGAACCAGTGTTACCATCGGTATATTCCTTAGGCAATTTTCGTAGTTTTCGGTAAATCGACTTTTTGTGGCAGAAAGGAGGTTGAACATAAACAATAACATTCTTTTTTCGTCGTTTATTTTATTATAAACTATAAAACAATAAAAAACAAAAAACTAACACAGAACTCTTACGTAAAAAAATAATAATTTACTAATTAAATAGGTACATTTTGTCTTATTTTTCTAACAAAATATTATTTTTTATTTTTCAGATATTAATAATAATAATTATTATTCAATATCTTTTTAACACTCTGTTACTTTTGAAATTAAATTATCTTTTACAGGAAAATCATAACAGTAATTTTTTCCAATTAATTGTTTAGTAAGAAGTAAGCCAGTGATTGTTTCGGAGCTCAGTTTATTTCTTTGTTTCGTGTTTAACAGATTTATTTACGAAAATATTCTTTCTACTTGAGCTGAAGAATGGGGCAGACACAAGATATTCTCAACAAAACGAGATAGTCTTTGCAATAAAGTCTCTTACAATATATAAGAAATAAAGGTAAAAAGAAATGTTTTATTGAGAATATTTAGATACATCGAAAATAAAAATTTCTTTCTCGAATTATCGTAAACTTTTCGGTAGATTTGGTGCTTCAATCGGTAGATCGGTAGATCTACCGAAAATTCGGTAGACGTGGCAACATTGGGCGGGACGTCTCCTGAGCGCCACAATGTGGACAGTCTGGCGAGGCTCGTAGGCGTCTAGAATAAAGTAACCCGTTTAAAGGGGCCGTGCCTGTTCTAAGGCGGGCCAACAGGGTTTCCACGTTACGTGAGGAATGTTGTAGTAGATTAGTTTCAAATAGTTTATACTATTACTAAATATACTAAATTAAATTACAAAATTTATCAAAAGTTAACTTAGAAAAATAAACTCACTGTTATAATAATAATTTTATTTAGTTATTGATTACGTATGTTAATAAAAATCAGTATATTATTAATTTTGAAATCAAATCAAAATATTTAATAGTAAAGATTAATTGGCACATAATTATATCATCAAAAGAAAATTCGTTCAAGAATAATATTCTAGATTAAAATGAACTCAACGTATATCGAGTTCTTAATTCTCGCAAACACTATGTGGTCCGTAAATAAGTTTACAAATTTAATATGTAATAAAATTTTATTCAAATGACCAGGAAATGCCACCTTCAGCTACATTTATAATATGCAACGTTGGGTTTCCATGCAGAAAATAACGTAATTTAAATCTTAATAAAGCAAATATTTATAAACATTATCATATTATCATATTTATTATAAGTTATTTTTAGAATTTATATATTTAAATAACAATATTTATTGAAAAATAATTAATATTTAAACGTCAATTAATCTTGAATTTTGTTACTCTTCAATGTTTATCGCATTTCCTGTAAGAAAAATCATACAAAATTAATCCGGTGGAAAATTACAAAGAAAATTATATAAAAATAATTTTTATTTGTATATATTTTAATTAAAAATATTATAATTACAACAATAATTTTACTTATAATCTATACGAGTAACTAGGTATAACAGGCAAAAATAATAGAATTATTTTTTTATATATGTAATTTATTCACAAAATTAAATTATATCCTGCAGACAAAATAAATTCTCCTAAAAATAAATTAAAAGCAAAATATTAAGAAAATGTATTTGTTCTTCAACCTTTACGAATGTTCCTAACAGTGGTATAATTCTTAAAGGTACAACTATCTGTTGTGTCTATACACGAACGAAACTATTTCCAATGTTGGAAAATTCCTCTGAATAGTTGGAAAAGTCACGCCACCAACGTAAAACAACTATAATAATATATATTTTTTCATAGTTGAAGAGAATATAAAGTAGGCGTGAGGATGGGGAGACGAGTGTCAACCTTCTCGATTGCCACTTCACATGAACTATTGATGTCAGACAGAAAAATCAAACTCCACATCTCGATGAAAAATGTCTAAATAAGGCCTTGTATGCACTAAACAACATATTAACGGGTATTTATCGTATACAATACAATGTATAAGTATACGAAGTGTTATATATATATAAAAAAACCTGTACATTGTGTATACGAAACCCTGATTTATATAGATGTATTTTGGTGGTGATCGATACGCAAGCTTTTTGTGAGTATATTGACTGTTGTATAGTTGTTAAATGTACAATACTTTTTGTTGTAGTCCCTACAGTTGTACAAAAAATACGACTTGTACAAAGTATTAGTATTTGATAAAAATTTATACAACGCAAAATTTGTACAGATATTTCTGTGATATAAAAAAAAACAGTTGTTTATCTATTGTATATCTATCAAACACTTTAAAACTTGATTTTGTTTACATCAAAAGCTACGTTTTTTTAAAAAATATTTGCCTCTGGCAAGTGTTTCAAAATATTGTTTATATCCTGTCTTTATCATTGTGACACGCGGTGTCACATCATGCTACAAGAAACTGGAAGAGTAATTACAATGGGAATTTCCAGATCATTTTTATAACAACAATATTCAACAGTTAACTCGCTTTAATGATAAATTATAAAATTGTATCATTTTCCAGTAATTTCAAGCTTATTTTTGCTTATTCTGTATTATAACTCGCATTAGAGATAATAAGTAAAGGAAATTTTTCTTCTTTACAATAATATATCAATAATAATCCTGGATTTATTAAGTACGCCGTGCTAATTAATTTACTTACGTTTCGGTAAACTGATTTTTGGACCAAACTTTATTTAAATTTTTCTTGTTTTATCATAATACCACCCAACTTTTTTTTAAAAAAATTTATTTTATTTTTACATTTTATTATATATACAATAATTCTATATAATTTCATATATAAAAATTATTATTTTAAATTAACAAAATGGCTGATGATATTATTTAGTCCTACGTTTACGATATTGGATAAATGTAAATAATATAAACGTAGATAAAATAATCACAGCAAAGATAAATAAAATAAGTTGAACTTTAAAACAAATATTTCTTGTCATAAAGCATGGAGTATTTTCTGGATCTGTACAATAAATGGATTCTAGATCCATAATTTTCTTGAAATTGTGGAGTACATCGAAACGAATGTCTATACTACAATTACATCTGTAAGGATTTCCAGATAATGACACTAAAATATCCTTATTCCTTTCTATCCAGTGAATAAAACTGAATGGTAAATATGTCAATAGATTATTGTTAAGTGATAGTTTACGAATTTTTGGAGGAAATTTAACATCTACACTTTGAATAGTATTGTTAGCCAAATATAACTCTGTACAGTTCATCCAGATTGAGTTTTTAAATTCTAAATTGCTAATTTGATTATTTTCTAAATGAATAATTGTCGCTGCTTTGGGAAGCATTTCTGGAAGTTTTGTCATTTGCGTAGAAGTGCAGTTAACTATAACTTTACCATCCCCACCACGTCTGTAACAATAGCAGGTATGTGGACAGTTCGTTACAACTGGGCATCTGAACTCCTCTTCTTTTAAAGTAACTAATTTCTTTCCTCTAAGTTCTGGTGGATTAAAGCATTGCAAATTTGATGCTACAGGAAACAGAGCAGCTGGCATATCGTCTACGGTGAAGCCATGTTTAAGCATCTTATAAAATTCAAACATGTCACAGTCACACGTTAAAGGATTGGGGAAGAAGTAAAAGAGGGGTACCACTAACTTAGTTTCACTCGTTTTCTTTAATTCTTTCTCTAATTCTTTTGCAAATTTCAGTTCTTTAATAGAAATAGTATTGATGATGTTATTTTGCAGAAACACTTTCGCATCACTCGAATACATAACAGGGATAGAGAACTTTGCAAGTTTGTTATATTGCACGTTTAAAGATTTTAAATCTGGATAATAAATCCACTCGATGTTTGATATTTGAGTTAAATAGTTCTGCGATAAATCGACACTTTTCAGAGATGCACTTACCCCAAATGGGCGAGACGTGTTCAAGAATCGAATGTGATTTTTCCTGAGCTTCAAGTGCTCCAAGTTTAGTAAATGTTCAAAGGCTTTCATGCTGAATTCGTCCAGTTTATTATCGGATAAATCTAAATATTTCAGCTTTGAAGTGAATCTAAACAAGTCTTCAGCAATATGTAACATATTACAACTTGCAAGAGATAACCACTCTAGATTATATTGCTTGTAAAGGAACTTTGATTCGAGATATCCAAGATGATTCTCACTTAAATCTAGAGTTTTCAACAGAGAATTATTGCTAAACAATAATATATTTGGTTTATGTATGAAGTTCTTCTTTAATTTGATTTCTCTTAAGTTAGCATTATGAGAAAATAAATCAGCAGGCAGCGTTTTAATTTGATTATTCGATGCTCTAAAGATTTCTAAATTTTTCAGACTTCTTAACACATTAGAGGCAAGAAAATTAAGCTTATTCCCGCTAACATCAAGAATTTCAAGTTTTTGATTATTGTTAAAAAAGTAAAATGGTATTTCTTGTATTAAATTGTAACGAATCTCGAACCTCAACAAGTTGGAGAGAGTGGATATCAAATATTTCGGCAGTTTCTCAATTTTATTACGTGATAAATCTAAAACTTTTAAACTGGTTACATTATGGAATATTCCTTCGGGTATATCAGATATTTTGTTCTTAGATAATGAAAGTACTTGTAAATTATTAAGTTCTAAAAATACGTCTTCAGATATAGTGGCAAGATGGTTAGACGAAAGGAACAAATGGCTCAAATTACTTAAATTATCAAAAATTCCTTCCTCCAAAATTTCTAAATCATTCATTGCTATATTTAAAATTTGTAAAGATGTCATTTTAACGAATAGATCTTTAGAAATGTTGCTCTGGCGATTTCTACTTATATCCAAAATTTTCAAGTCCAACAGATTGTCGAATAAATAATGATCTAAGTTTCTCGATGATTGATATTTTAACTTTGTAACAGAACGTTGATTTAGAAGATCGTAAATAGAATAATCGGGTTGACAGTACAAGAATTGAAATTTGGATATTCCAGTAATGTTGACGAATAAATCAGGCGTTAACTTTTCTGATACACATTCAACTTTAAGCTCTTGATTGGGCATAAAATCGATGACCACAGACAATTCTAATCCTGTTTGATTATTAGAAAAGCATGCCAAATTCCAAGTGCTTCTCAAGGTAGGATTTTCTATTTTGTCGCAGATACAATTATGAGATGAAATCGTTGGACAGGATAAAACTGACGATAGCTCGAAGAGCACAAATTGCAGAAGCAGTTTAAAAATCATCTGAAAATATAAAAAAAAGTACACGTTAGTCACGATGCAAAGGAAAAACTTCACAAATTCTTAATGATAATTTATTTGGCCAAAAAAATTCGTTTTAAAATCAAAATTTTAATGAATTAAATCACTTGATTACAAATATATAGAAATTCTAAATACCTATTCCAGCTTCTTCGTTACAAACAGCCTCACTTATAAGAATCTACCGGTTTGTAGCATGTCGCGAAATGATAGACTACGAATTTTACATCAAATTTAAAATATAAAAAGTATTTTAATATATTTACTCGACACCAAATGAACACGAACTTATTCACCGAAGCGTATAAATTACCTACGGATATAGTTGGGGATTTTCCTATGGAATTTACTAAACTGCATATTGTATTTTCTGCCTGGTTTTTCCAAATTCAAGGTGAAACACACTAATTTATTATTATTTTTTTGGCACAGTTAAAGGACAATTACATAGAGTAAAACATAGCGGGAGGTACAGGAAACGAAGGTGTAAACCTATTAGTAACGGAACTAGTAACATATTTTATCGTTGAAACGAATCTAATCAATTAATCTATCTCACAAAATAATTAATATATATCTAAGAAATCACTTGTTTTAAGAGTTAATATTAATTTTGACTTATTAAATAATGCTTTTATCTAAATTGGATACTAATTTCCGCAATATTTATGTGAAGAAATCGCGTGACGGTGGCACTCACTCCTTTTATTTACATTATAAAATATTAATTCTACGAGGCATTTATGAGAATTTTGTAGAAAACGTTTTAATTCATACGGCACTATCAATAATAATAAAGGTTCTATTATACATGCGAAAATATTATGGCTAGTAAATTGAATTTTTTTAAATCTATGAATACAAGAATTCTGAATTCGAGCCAAGTATTCTTTCATTACAATGTGGCTTGGAATTTTATATGTACATTATTTCATGACAGGGTAAATCCAGACGTGAAACACTATTGAACTGTACAAGGATGTTACAGCCAATGAGATATGTCATGTCTAACATCACACCTTTGACCCAATTCAACATAGTTCCTCCCTTCCTTAGAAAGGAACGTGTACACAAGAAGTTCAGTTAAATAAATTTAATTAATTTTTATTATTTCTTATATATCTTTTATTACTCAGAAACATGCAGCAAGTGATCTTACTTTATGCATAATTTTAAATTAATAATTAATAAAATTAAAATAATTATTTAGATAATAGATTTTATATAAAAAATTAGCCTAAAAATAGACTGTACATTAAAAAAAATTAAACTAAAAATAAATAAAAATAGGTCAAATCATAAAAATGAATGAAAAGTCCAGGAAAATATCAAGTATATAGCATTATATTATCGTAAACTATTATTATATCGTTAAAAAATAATAACAAGAAGTTATAAATCTGGAAACAGTTTCGAGGCATGCTTAATGCACTGTAATATATTATTAGGGATATATTATTGTTATATATTACAATAGTCTTCTACAAACTTATTATTAAAAGTGCTATTACCGAAGACAGAAGAGCGCTGTTCAGACAGTATAATAACAGTTATTTTGTTATAATTACTATTAATCTGTTATATATATATATATATAAGCGAATAATTATAATATACACGTACAGAGTTTAATTAAAAAGAATTTAAATACGAATATACACTTACCAACAATAATTTACTGCAGAAGTTGAGTTTATGCATAGTTAAAAACGACATGTCTTATATCTTATATAACAATCGAACCTTGAGAACGTTAATATATTTTAAAAATGCTAGAAAAATATCCTGTCCTTCAACTTTTACAAGGTTACACCTCAGTGTGACACTACCTCCTAGAACTACAAGCTTTTGTTGATCTTTTCTATCTTACAACTGCACTACAGTCTACAGATTTTAATTAATACTACTTCAAGTTTTGTTTAATTATATTTTTTGGTTTATTACAAGCATCAAATAATATTATTTTTATATCTTTCCTCCTTATATTTCTTCCTAACTTGTTTTCCTGCGTGCATTTTTTTCTGTTAAACCGGATTTTTTTTTATGTAAGGAAGGATTTACTGTTTATAAAGAATTACAGAATGAATGTCCTTTTACGAAATATTTTTATTTATTTCTAACCAATAAATTAATTTTTAAAATAATTTTTATTGTTTCTTTTATAACTCTTCAAAATAATTAATTTTTAATTATGTAAATTGACCAATTAAGAACTTGGTTATATTTTTAAATGAATAGTTAATTAATTGCATTATTATTATAAAAGTATTCTAAATTTATTTTATAATGCAATAATTTTTATTATTTGGGCATTTTACAATAATTGTGCAATATATAATTTTATAATAATACTTATACAAATCCATGTATGTACACGCGTAGGGTGGGCCAAAAGTAAGTTAACTATTCTAAAGATTAACTCACTTTCTTTACGCATCCTTATTGTTTAATGAACATTGAGGATGTCATTCTGTAAAGCCTGTAAGTAATAAGGTTAGACAGCACGTTAGTATTTATAGTGATTAATTAACTTTTGAGCCACCTTGTATATAAATATATACAACTATTTTATCACATTTAAACTTATATAATAAATAATACTTCATGAAAATTACGAGTAAAAATTTTTGGAACCATTAAAAAAAATTTACATTATTTTTTCCTAACCGAACTTTATTTTTGGGAATTTACTAATCGCGTATAATTTTTATAAGGAAGTTCCAGTTCGATTTACTTGGAAAACAACAATTAACTGCAATAAAATATTAATTTATAGAAATTTATTTATTTTTATTTATATATTACTTCATTAATAATTTTGAATTAAGTGATTTTTCTTTTTATATTAAAAAATTACAAAATAATATTTAAAAATTGATTAACTTATTAAATTAATACGTAATTACTTTAGGAAATTGCTTTCGTATTTCTAATTTCCCAATTTCAATTTGAGAAATTCTAGCAGTAGAAGTGGCCCAGTAAAGTGCTTTAGTAAGGTACTAAAGTGCATAAAGTATCTGACTTTAAACTTCACTTAAGCAAAGTAATTCTTTAGTTTGTCTTATAAAATTAGCAAAAATTAATAATAATAAATGTTTAAACCTATGTTATTTTAATGTTCTAAGTTATATATATTCTTTCATATTCTAACTTATTATAAAGTATAAAATTGCATACGGAAAATCATTAATTATATCAAGAGAAAACTCTTGATATAATTAATGATTAATCAGACCTTGATACTTCGTGCTATAACGAGAGTCTATTGTATTTTTCTACTTGCTTCCTCTCAGAAAAACGTCAATTTGATAAGGTATTTTGAATTTATCACATTTGTTCTTGATAAAAATGATGTTGGTAATCTCTAGACCGTATCCAAATGATTTCAACTTAATTTCTTTTTCACTTTAACACGATATAAATTGAAAATACGAGAAAGGTTTCTGGATCATAATTGTTTTAATTACTGAATTTATGAGTAGCCTAATTTCAGTATCGGAGTCGTAAAAGCGAGGTATATGGTGCGTATAGCCTACGCTGTATATCTCGTATATCCCCAAAATGAGTATATAAATAACTAAAAAAGCGTAAGAAAATACGTTATATGAAGCAATGTTATTTTACACGTTAATTTTATGCTCATTTGTACATATACTTTACTATTTATATTCTGAAACTCTTAAAAATTAATTAATTAAAGTAAATCAGATATACTGTATTTTATAACAACTTCTTTTTACGTACATTTTTGTACGTAAATAGTGATTTATGCAACAAACCGTATAGATTCGTACATAATTTGTTGCATATAGAAATGCACACGAACATCAGCGTTAATCTGTATATATATATATATTGGGGAGGCCAATGATAATTACAAATACTACTTTTGTATTAGATAAAAATCTCCATATAAAAGAAGAGAAAAAGAGAAGAGAAGGTATAATACCATAGCATCCGGAGTAGAGGTAAAAGAAGAAGACAAAGTATGCCAGGAGGTCCAAAACTTAGAAGTTTATACCCAACGGTCGCTGATCTTATTGAAGTGTTGTGGTCAGTCGTGAATTAAAACTCGAAACTGTTACCTTGTAAATTATTGAAGTGTTGATTGAGGGTTTTCCCCTACCATGTTCTTTTTATCAGCTAATCGAGTTAAAACTAGTATTTATTGAACTTTTACTTTGTAAATAATTACAATTTTGTCATTACTACTTTCGACAAACTCCAATACTAGCAAGTAACTAGTTCCGCTTTACATCCGCTTCTTTTAAAATTACCCATCGTGAAAACTAGCACAGAACTTTCATTATGATTGTGTGAATTGCCGTATTTTTGTTTGCTACCGCGTGGTATCGCATAATTGAAAGTGTATTTCTAGGAACGTAATCTTAGTATATAACATTGATGTTTTGGGAAATAGGAGGAAATCAACGAGGTAAACAATCGGGGGTTCCCCCTTTCACACAGAGCTGCAATCGTTCCTTTTTACACGTATATTGAGATTTAAACGAAAAGTCGATTATATTTGAAGGATAAGTTAATTTATATGTATCTATTGGAAAGGGTTTTTAGTACTTTACATAAATTAAATACCGTTAAAAATTGTAGTGACACGAGTTACGTGACAATAAACTCACACGATTAGACCAACGGGCGAACACTAAGTTGCATGCGTATTGTTATATCAAGTGGCAATCCAAAATGCGAAAAAAAACAGCCAAATCCTCAATCTGTGGGTCGAAAAGATACGATTAACAATCCTAATGGGTGTTTCAAGTTAGAAGTTTTTCGGTGAAAAACTCGTAAAACATTTGTAAGATTTTCATCCTCAAATAGCAGGAGTTAGTTAAGACGTCATTCTCTAGTTCAGAAAAATCCGGATTCGATTCCGGTTCGAATCACTACGGGTGATTCGATCCGGATATGTTGGTTCTCGTTCCTCACGACTAGAGCATTTCCATTCTGATTCTGGCAGAAACTATTGATTCCCGATGTCCTTAAAATGTCCATGGTATATCTTCTTCTTCGTGCCATATCAGATTACTGACGTCGGCGACACCTGGCGCAGATTAATAATACGCCAAGGTGTGTACTAGGGAAGGTTAGTACCCAGAGTGGTTTCCCGTTGCCTTCTCTGGGGCGCGATGGTACGCGAGGGGAAAGAATGCCTTCCGGGAGGACTTTTATGGGGAACTGGCCTCCTATGGCCTCCTATTTAGTCGTTATCGGCAAGGAGAAAACCCAGAAAACTCCAAGCAGCCAGCCTGTCCGATCGCGGCGCGAACCCACGACCGAACTCTCAGTGTTTAGGGTACGAAGACCGCTCGGCCACTGGTGGCCCCATGGTATATCATTAAACAAATTACTCTGACGATTAAACTACGTATGCCTCGAACAAATGGAAGGGCAATTTTGAAACATTCAATGACTCAAAATTTTAATAATGAAGTAGAAAGATCATACGTATTGATTTGTGAGCTACGGGCATAAAAACTCCATTTTAGCTCCACGTGTTATGAATGAGAAAATTAAACTATTTGATTGCGTATTATTACGGATAAGTTTCATAGTTATATTTCCAATTAATTGTTGAAAATTTATCTTATTTACGAATTATTCAAAACATTTACAAGTATACTTTTACTGTATTGGGAGTGGTTGTTTATACAGACACCGGGCGTATATAGATATTCGCAAACACCTCGCTTACAAAATATTTGTAAGCAGGTGTTTGCGAATTGTAAATTATTTTTAATTAAATTGTATAATTAAACTTAATACAAATAAATTTAATTATTAAAATTAAAATATGCGTTAATTTTGTTGGTAAAAATCAGTGTTTAAATTTATTTCCGAAAAAAAAATTAAAATGGCCAAAAATATTCTTAACGATATCGAATTGAATAGAAAAATTCTTCCGCGTAAAAGAACGTGATAAGTAACTAAACTTCTAAAAAGATCCTTGAAATACGTCACTGGCGTATTATGACGTCGTGTCTACGTTATATATTTTCAGCCAATAGTAACGACGAAGGCGTATTCAAAATTGTTTATTTTAAATCAATAAGTTTTTTAAAAATATGATTAAATCTATAATCTTTTATTATATTTTTATTTAAGGAATATTTTAATGATTTTTTCCTTTTGATTTCAACATACAGAGGGAGTATATGAGACATTACAACATAAATATATTCTAAAATTATGAAAAAAAAAATCCTTCTGTAAATGTAAGTAAAAATAGAAAAATTTATCCTTTTAATTTAATAAATATTTATATTTCCTAGTAAAAGAATAATCTTTTATATCGAGTTGATTAAAGTAGAACTCGATTACGAATTTAAACCACTAGACGGAGTTTTTTAAGAAAGCCCCGTCTAGTGGTTATAGTTTTTTAACCGAGACCGAATACAATATTTTTTGTAGAAACGTAATATTTAGTTCCTAAATTAAAATAAAACGTAATATCAACATTATTACGTTTTTTACCAGAGAAAGAAATGTGTAATTTTTAATTAATGTCGATGATTAAAAGAAAAAAAACATTTAAAAAATTTAATTTCCGATTTTAACCGCTTGGCGGAGATTTGTAAGAATCGCTACTGAAGTGTTGTGGTCAGTCGTGAATTAAAACTCGAAACTGTTACCTTGTAAATTATTGAAGTGTTGATTGAGGGTTTTCCCTTACCATGTTCTTTTTATCAGCTAATCGAGTTAAAACTAGTATTTATTGAACTTTTACTTTGTAAATAATTACAATTTTGTCATTACTACTTTCGACAAANTCTAGTGGTTATAGTTTTTTAACCGAGACCGAATACAATATTTTTTGTAGAAACGTAATATTTAGTTCCTAAATTAAAATAAAACGTAATATCAACATTATTACGTTTTTTACCAGAGAAAGAAATGTGTAATTTTTAATTAATGTCGATGATTAAAAGAAAAAAAAAACATTTAAAAAATTTAATTTCCGATTTTAACCGCTTGGCGGAGATTTGTAAGAATCGCGGTTATTTGGAAACGGATTAATTTTGTTTGCATTTGGTTTTGTTTTTTTATGAGCGATTTGGTGAGTTTTGGTAACTTTATGTTCCGTTTTATGTTAAATTTAATCATATTTTACACTAAAAAAATTGAATTTATAGAAAATATTTGATGATATTTGTTTCAAAATTGTAAAGTTTGTTGGAACCAACAGATGAAACTGATGTAAAGTCAAAATAGAATGCTACTAATGTGGAATTTAAATTGAATTATTAAAAAGTGACAATATATGTCCAGGTACATTTTATAAACAAGTGAAATGTCAGTTTGTTTTGCTTTTCACAGGTATCACTTGATTGGTGAGGTTACCTTTAAGTAATTCATCCATATATACTTGTATACACGTTGACTTAAAAGTAACTGTTACTATTTGAAGAGACGTCAAATGGTTGAAACTTAATAAAGCTTGGCTTTTTGGCATTCCGAGCTATGGATTTCGCTTTCGCCTGGCTGCGGTTTATTGCGTCGTCTTCTGTAATTAAAATTTTATTATAGATTTGATTACTGGCTTCTACCTCGATTACCGAAGAGGATGCATTCTGGAAAATTATTCTGTTAGGCAAAACTTTGTTCTCTGAGGTAAAAATAGTACGGCTTTAATACGGATACGTTCGTAAAGAAAATGAAAGACTTTTTGAAAAAAGAAAAGTTTTATTAAATAAAATGTCAATATCGCATTCCAAATAAGTATAAAATTGCCACATTTTAAAATAAGAATCTAAAGTTGAATGTTTTGACTTATTTTTCTCTTTTATTTAACAATTAACACTGATTGCTTAACAATAACAGTTCTTCCTAAATCATGATCATATTTCATGTCATTCAAACAATTTTTTAAATCTTTGGTTGCTAACATTTGTTTGGTTGGGACTTTTCAATTTTTTGGTTTTTTTTTCGCTTTGTTGTTAATGAATTTTTTTCTATCTTTCGCTGAAGAGCCATCATCTTTTTTCAGTTTAAGAAATTTCTTATGTCCTCTTTGTCCACATTTTTGAAACCTATCGATTGAGCCATCTGGATAGCTTAGTTTCTAATCTGTTGAATGTTATTTTCTTCTTCTGGTACCACTTATTCTTCTCTTTGTACCTCGTTTATTGCGGTATGCTGTGCCAAAATGCCTTACGACGTGTGAGCGACGACTAAATTACTCCGATGCTGCAATTATGCGCAAAACTGTTAAAACGGATTCACCTAAAACTTTGAATACGTGAGCGGTTGCTGTCGTTAGATGGTCGATGGCTTCTTGGCACCGAACTTGAAATTCTAATATTTTTAAGTTATACGGACTCGAAATTGCAGACTTCGTTACGTCGCTACTTTGTTATCGGAGGTAACGTTAATCCGGGTATACCCGTATGTGGCTTCTGCTCCCGCTTCCTCCTGTTGGCCCGTTTCCACCGGACAGAAAAAATTTCAAAAATATTTTAGAAAGAATTTGGCATTACAAGCCAGAGAGATTGCAATATGTTTAATTGTACCAGAAACCAGAAATGTAAATGTAAAGTATGGTTAGGAAGTTTTATTATGCTGTTGATCTACACAAAGGAACTATCATACTATATGCCAAAATGAAATTACTGAGTGTTCTTTCATTCTGATGATAGCTCAACAGTTGAATGTAACTGATCTATAATGATGCTTTTCACAAACACTATTATTCTATCTTTTAATGCTGCCGAGATAGAAACATAGTTTGAAAAATGTGTTTTAAGTTGACATTACAGTAGGGTTTTCTCAAGAAAAAAAAAAAGAACATTGTTGACATTAACTTACATGATATTTACTCCTTTTAATATATTTTTTGTGATTTAGCTGCTGTAAATAATTTTTTATCTTGTTTTGCAAATTGGTTAAACTGCTTACAAGTGAAAGGGAAATTATATACAATTTGTAACTCTTCTTTGATCAGCTCTGGACAGCTCCTGTTTCTAACATCTGTCCATTTATTCTTCATTACTGAAAGGATCCTTTCTACAAAGGTGGTATAGCTTGGAATACTTAGTAAAACCCTATGACTTTATTTATGTTTGGAACATTTTCTTTAGAAACTTTAGAAAAAAATACAGCCATTTATTAGCATCATTGCTTTCATAACTTAAACACACTAATAAAACACCCCCTACACTTAAAAAATTCATCATACAACTCATCAAGGTTAACAAATTCTTCCAATTTTAATATATATCAGCACTTTAACAAACTTAGCATAGTCTAGTTGTAATTACAATATTCTGGGAGTTTTAAAATAAAGTTTTTTGATGTGTATTGATGCAAGAGAGAAAAAAACAGGAAGAAATTGTCTTACAGGCAAAAGAAAAAATTAAGCAGTAAAATGTACAAAAAATGTAAAGCTTACAGGGAAAATATAACATCTGGTAACTATATTACAATGAAAATATAAATGTTGACATCAGTTCAATAACTAATGCTGAGTATTGTATCGGTATGTCACGGCAGTTGCTTTGCAAACAATTTGATAGGAGAATGCACTCTATCATGCATAAAAATGATTGAATCATTACATCCTTCCTGCAGAAGTGCAGACAATAAAACTGTTAGGCCTTCTTTCATCTCTGGCAATTATGGAGCAACTTATAATTTAGTCTGACAGATATGATTTATTACAAAATTAACTGTAAATCTCGTACTCTGTGAACGATTCATAGAGTATGTTTTTTACTACACCCCAGTGTTGTGTATTGTTGTTTAGCTGTAAATCCTTGTCATGTAGTAAATTTTGATGAGTGTAAAAGAATCTGTTGTCATTTAAGGATTTTTCTTAGCTTAAATATGAAAATTAGAATATTTGCAGTTCCACTTGAATGAAAATGAAAAACTCATCTTTCTGTAAGAATTTCTATGGTTATGCATTGTTTATTTCCATACAAACATTGAATGTCAGACCAAATCTCTCTGGTTCTGCATGATTGGAAAGCATATGTTAACTGTGGCTTGTACAGATAAGAACTACAGTTTATGCAGCACAGTTGTGTGGGACATATCCAACTACTTTGACATCATATACTCATTTCTGGAACCTGTATCTTAACAATTGATTACTCTGAGATGATAATGGTAACATCTTTAATCCGTTGTCGACAAATTGATTATTATCTTTATCTTGCTATTAATCTGAAACATCTGATTTTCTGAAATTTTTGGGTTGTTCGAAAAGTAATTTTGTTTTTTTTTTTTTTTACCATTACACAGATTAGTCATATTTTTCCCGCCATTTTAATTCTAAACCGTATAATCATTATATATTTTGACAGCTAGCATTTTAAGGCTTATTAGTAAAAAATTTTGTTTGATTTTGTGCAATTGTTTATTTTTTGTGTCCCATCAAATATGGAAGATCAAAAGCAGTGTATTTTGCTCTTTTATTACCAAAAAAGATAAGAATGCTGTTCAGGTGAGGAAAAAATTGTGTGAAGTGTATGGAGAAGATGTATTGACAGAACGACAGTGCCAAAACTGGTTTACAAAATTTTGTTCTGGCAATTTCAATATTGAAGATGCACCACATTCTGGATGGCCAGTTGAAGCCAATGAAAACAAAATAAAGGTACTGATTGAAGCAAACTGCCGAATAACAACAGGTGAAATCACTAAGAGATTAAATTTATCAAATTGAACTGCTTATGATTACTTGAAACAAATTGGTTTCGTTTCAAAGCTCGATATATGGGTTCCACACATTCTTAAAGAGAGATGCTTTCTTTGGTGGGATTTTAAGGAAATTTTTTTTTGGAGTTTTTACCAGACAATTTAACAATTGATTCAAAAGTGTACTGCCATCGAGTAAACAAATTGAGTAATATCATCAAACAGAAAAGGCGGCCAGAAATTTGACATTATCGTTTTACCACAATAATGTCAAATTTCATACAAGTTTGGTAACTTGTCAGAAACTGTTATAACTTAGATGGGACTGGCTATCACACCAACCATATTTGCCAGATCGAGCACACTCAGATTATTATTTGTTCTGGTCTATACAAATTTTTTTTAACTGTAAGACATTTACTTGAAATTACAATGTCAAAAATCACTTGGATCAGTTTTTTGTAAGCAATGATCAAAACTTTTATGAATGTGAAATCATGCTATTACCAGAAACAATGATAACGGGTATTTGACCAAAATGGTCGATATATAATTCAATAAAATATTTATTTATTATAAAAATATTGGTTTTTTTTTCACGGAAAAAGAAAAGAAATTACTTTCTGAACAACCCAATAATTATTTCTCTTGGAGCATTTACATGTACTGTATCAATGGATTTTCTGACAGCCATCATTTACAATGTCAGAACATTCCAAAAATGTAGCAAGAAACATTATTCAATGGCTATTTTTAGAACTGTTCTAAATTACTTTGTTCTAAAGAATATTCCTACTAAGTTTGAGTTTGTGAAAGTATTTAATGACTCAACTGCTGTATGCCATTCATTTGTCTTTAACATCATCTGCAGATTACTTTGAATAGGAATACTTTAATTATCCCTCTTGTGTAGCTAATTAAAGGTAATTGAAGTTAAGCCTAAAATGGGTTCAGCTTCAATTACAGTGGATAAACAAGAAGTAAACAAAAAACTACTTAGTGTTACCCAAACTCCATAACTCCAGCAATTAAACCGTTACACGATTGTTTTCATCTACTTTCCAGTAAACACCTTCAGCTGTAAAATGATGATTCTACGATCAAATTCTTCATTTCGAATTGCAGCACCTCTTAACCACCTGTGAAAATTTTTCAGGTTCTGATATGGAGTCAAATCGGGGTCTCTCAAAATAACTAGCACATATTTTAACCATTATGTTGTCAGATTTGTTGAATTTTGCTTTCTGATCATTAATTTCTACTAGCTGATTGAAAAATGTTCTCAAGCAGAAAGGGGAATATGTTTTTGTGAAAAAAGTACCTAAAGATGTAAAACACATTCTGCATCTCCATTTTTTTCAGAGATAAGTTGCTACAAATCAGAGGTATGTGCACTCCCTACACTCCCATAATCAAAATTTTCTGTAACTGTGTGCTTCCCTGTATATTTTGCAAGTATAGAGGCACATGCAGCCTAGTAGTTTGTAAGGTAAAATGGATGGATCTGTAATGGCTTAATTGTTCCCAACTAGAGTTTACATTTGTCCCCCCCCTTTTTTTATATGTACATGGACTATATTAGGTCTTTAGACTCCATGCAAATGCAGAATGTTTTCCTGACTAGCCATCTCGGTTCATTTATTCAGTTAAATCAGCACTGAGTTAAATGAATATTTCTAAGTAGCTAAGTTTTTGACTATAAGCTAGACCTGAAGTTTTGAAGAAAGTAAGCCACTGGTCACTTTTTTTGAGAGGTTCTAGTCCACACATTTTTTATCTTCAATTCCTAGGCACTTTTTTTATTGAAAATTATTAGTCTCAAACTTTTATATTTTTAGGTACTGTTTTCATAAAAACATATTGTTTTTTCATTTGTACAAAGTGCAAATTCAAACTTAGTGTTTTACAAATATATGGTTTGAAAAATTTCAGCAATTTTTTCAAGATTCTGTTTAATCAGATAAACAAACAACTTTAAAGTTAATCATTCTTGCTTGAAATTTTGTACTCTTTTAAATCTGCAATGTAGTGCAAATGTGACTGTTTTTACATTAACATCTGTAATTAAGGAATCAAGACCAATGTAGGGGAAAAAAACAAACATTTCCTATCTAGGAAAGATTTCTGGCATCATTCTTACAAAGTTTCATCACTATTGTACAGTACCTATGGGTTTTCACCACTTATCAATTCTAAGAAAAATGTTTCAAAATTTTTTGATTTTTTAACAAAATAAGTATTTATAGCCAATAAATAAATACTTGCAACCACTAAAGAGCTTTAGTGAATATTCCTTGTAAAGAGCTTTTCTACTGATTAGAATGATGTATTGGGTTGTTCGAAAAGTAATTTCGTTTTTTTTATTACTAGAGGAATTAGATGTATTTTTACCAGCCAATTTCATTTTAAACCACATTTTCATTATATATTTTGGCAGCTGACATTTAAAGGATTATTTGTAAAAAATTTTGTTTGATTCTGTACAATTTTTTTTTTTTCGGTGTCCCATCGAATATGGAAAATATAAGACATCCAAACTGCAAAATTGAATAGAGCATCATAAGATTGCATTTGAACTAGATCTTCATAAGGGTGTTGTTGCGGTTGAAATAATACTGAACACCACATGTGTAGCTCAGTAAGAAGAAAAAACAAACTTTACTAGTGAGAGAAACAATCATTATTGATAAAGAAATGCTATAATATAAATGATAATGTAATATAAATGAGTATTCGTTGTTGGGAAAAAGCTTATTTTAAATTTGCCCAAATTGTTCTTAATTGTAAACATCTTTACATACAGTGAAGCACACACAATCAGGCACATGAAAGAATTTAATATTTCTCTATAATTGCTATCCTTTTTACATCTTTTGTTTCATTATATAAGAATATATTTTTTTGTGTCAGTTTTGTCTTATTAAATTTATTAACATTCATAAACTAAATATGCTTTTTCAACATTGCCGATGACTTATTCTTTGTATTTCACTGTATTTATTAAAATATTTGTATAAACATTTTAGGATATGTATTTTCAATTAGCCTTTACTTTATATTTTCATTTTAACTTGCAATAATTAATTTATTTGCAGTAAAACCACTTACAGAATAGTTGAAGTATAAACTTTTAGTGGAAAAATGAAGAAATGCGATAGTCCTGTCAAATTGCTTTCAGATTCAGTTGGAATCTTGTCCACACAGAGTGAATCTTGTACCGAGACGAGCGGCGGTCCATTTAATCATCCAGTTTATAAACAGTTGTCTCATATTAATGGACAAATTAACAAAATGTCTAGGGACCAGTTGATAAACAAACTGGAACAATTTCATCTTGGAATTCAGTAAGAAATTTTTATTTATATTATTTTTTATTGTAAATTTTTTCTATGTGCTTTGGACTCTTATTTGCAAATGAAATATTAGATTTTTTCATAGACTTCAAATGAAAAAATTTTGATGTTAAATTAATATTAAAGTATTAACATTTTGCTTTAAGCTATGTATTTTCTTTTAAATTTAATTAAATTTAAATTACACCCAAAGAACATTGCATCATACATAATAATGAATATAAATTTTTAATTACAGAAATTGCCTTCTTTATTTAAAGAAGCCTTTGTATTAATATTTGGAAATCCATTTATAGTCTTTTAATGTTTTTGTTAGTGTTTGTTGCATTATATGAATGCCAATTTTTACACATTATTTTGTACATATAAATTTTGAAATGGCTAAAAAAAAATGTAAAAAATTATTGTCTTTATCTTTAGTTCTTATTAGATTATTATATTACAGAGGCACAAATGAAATTTTAAAAAAGAGACTTAAAACATTTTTTAAAGAGCAAAAACTGATGCAGGCACAAATTTTGAAAAGTGATGAATGCGAATGTCCGTACAAATATTTCTGTGTGATCGACTTTGAAGCCACTTGTGACGGAAATGCCGAATATCAGCACGAAATAATTGAATTTCCAGCTGTTTTGATTGATACTAAAGAGAGAAAAGTTGTAAGTATTGTTAATATTGAAACTTTATGCAATTATTTTACTACTAAGTATGAATAGTTTTATTGTAAAGATTAGAAAGTTTGTACAAATACAAAAAAATTCTTAAATATTTTTTTATATGATGATGATGATGATGATTGTATTTACTTTCTATTATTCATTATTTTTACAAATGCTTTTTGTTGTATAGAATTCACTTATTAGAGAAGAAAGGTAGAATCCATTTATTATAATCATAAATATTGTTACTAATTCTGAAGTTAGATAATATGTTCCAAACATAAAAATTAAAATATACTTATAAAACTTTGCTTATTATAATCAGACTTCAAGTTTAGACATTGTTATCTTCAGGTAAATATTTTTAAGTTGTCTTTTTATGCTATTGGTCTCAATATGCCCGCAGTGCTGTCTTCATCGCTGCTATATTCTTTGTAAATATCATTTAATTATTTTATTTCTTTATTTTTTTTTTTTTTTGTATTCTTAATGATGTCCACTCACTTTTCTCAATGGCCTGTAACTCTCATTGTAATCATTTGCAATTTTCTATGTATTCTTGTTTATCTGCAGTCACCCTTGCCTGTATCTTCACACCAAACTTTTGTTGCGATGTGTGTTCATGTACGCGAATTTAGTAATATATACTATTGTAAATCACTTAATTAAATAATTGTAATTTTTGCACTCCTGTATCAATTGTAGCATCATGCATGTATATACACCCATCCTTGTATATTTCTACATTGTACTATATTTTACTGTTTGCTTCCTATTGTCATTGTAAAATGTATACTGTACTAGCAGACCCTGCCACGCATTGTTGTGGCTCAAAATGTATCTATATAATAAACTTTTTATCATAAAGGCGTTAATTACCAATGACTGTCATCAGATCGACAAGCGCTTTCGACGCTAATTATTTTCGTCTTCTTCAGGCCGTTAAAACAGTTAAATTCCTTTTTTTGATTACAAATAATCGACCGTTCCAATCGTATTAACGTTTTGTATTATCGAAATGTATCTATTATAAATTTATAACACTTCCCCTGTGGGGGGGATTTTTGGAAAAATTTCTTCTTAGTGTACATTCTCTTGACATACCCTATTTAAATGCAATCAAAAACGCAAAAACCCGCATCTAAAATAGTATAATAGAAGCCAAGTTCTTCATGGTAAGCCTTAATCCTGTCTCTCTCCCCCGCGGGGGGAATATCGAAAAATCCCTGCTTAGTGTACATTCTGTTGACGTACCCTATTAAAACACAATCAAAAACGCAAAAATCCGCATCTAAAATAGTATAAATAGAAGCAGAGTTCTTTATGGTAAGCCTTAATCCCGTCCATCTCCCGGGGGAGGGATTTCGGCATGTATATTATATAAAAACACGTGCGTATTCAAATGCAGCGTTGTGTCAAAATTTCAAAAGAATCGGTAGAAACAAATGAACATTACATTTTTATTTATACAGATAGATAGATGATGATCCGCTTTAGTTCATTTTCACAGAAAAGCATAATGCCTCGCAGAAAAGCAAACTTAGGGCATTGTACTCGTAGCGCCATCTGTTGGACATAAAAGCCTTAACCCTAGATGATATAATTTAATTTATATGAATATTTAACGGAATAATATACAGCCTATTTCCACCCTAAAGTTCCATTCTAAATATTGGTGAAAGAATTTTTGAAATTGGATGAGTAGTTTCGGAGATTACCTGCTGCAAACAAACTTACATACAAACATTACCTCTTTATAATATTAGTACAGATGTTGTTTTACACTACATGGTTCCCAACCCTCTCAACCACTTCCTCCTTTCATTTCCCCTCGATCTATATACTTCTACTCTTACCTTTTCTATTTTCACCCTTTCACCCTAGCTGTGCCTTATGGGTTGACCGCTACTACTTTCCTAAATGTAAATTTAGTGGTCTCAACATGTGACTGATGACACATGATCACTATCATCTTAATCAATGCTTTAAATATTAATTCTTAGAATCATTATTTGCCTATGTACAGTAGTTTAAATTGCTAGCATTTGTTACTTCAAATATATATATTGGATGGATTATTATTAATTAAAATTAATTATAATCAATACATTTTTAAGATATACATTTTCTGTTTTTTAATGTGTTCTTTTAATCTTAAAATCAGAATTTTTACTAAATGTAATCTTATTTACTTACCATGTTTAATGTTATCAATTATTTATCATTATAAAAGTGATTACAATAAATGGAGTCTACTGTACAGTATATTGTATTAAAATTTGTTTTATGATTTTATCATAAAACAAATTTTATGATAAAATCATTGAATTTTACCATTGAATAAAGATGATTATGTTAGATGTAATTTATGTAGCATCTAATAAAAAGTTAACATTTTATTTATTGCTAAAATTTTTCTTTTAGATATCTACATTTCACGAATATTGTCGACCCACGTTGAACCCACTGCTAACTGAATTTTGTAAATTGTTAACAAAAATATCACAGGTAAATTTAATATACAGTAGGCCCCTTTTACAATTTAATTGGTTCTTGGAAAATTAGTAAGAAAATATTATATTTCCTATAAGCTAAATGTTAAACTGTATAATACTACATAGGGAATAGATCTAGGAGCAAATCTTAGAGGAGGCTATTTTTAATTTCTGTGCTAAAATAGACAATATAGTTATATAAAAAAATTTTTACTTTTAAATAAGTATTAAAAATTTTAATATTTGCTTAAAATAATCTTTAAAGCTTACAACATAAAAATTGAAAAGCAATGATAAAAATGTTAAAATATAAACACATTATTTAAAAGGTAACGATGTTTACGTTAGTAATAAAAACTTTAACAGAGGTGATCAGTGTTATCGCCTCCAGGATCTACTGGTATCATAACAAGATGATTGATTAATGGATGACCAAAGCAGCCAATATGTTTTCCTGTCATTCTGAAACACCTAAGTTTTAATCCAGGTCAGATGTTCAGGTATTTTCATAAGTGGTTTGATTCATATCTGTACCACATAACTTATAAAAAATTTCCCATTTTTAATCATCCAGTCATCTCATTAAGTGGTTGGATCAAATTTTCTCAAATCTGTGATATATTTGGGAAAAATGTTATATTTTCAATAAATTATAGCAGAAGTGATAACTCTTTTGTTATACTAATGGTATAAATTTATAAACCCCAAGCTGAGGATTGTAAAATGGAGGTCTACTTTACTTTTATTAGCAATATGTTAAGTTAAATAAAAATACAGTAAAATGTCATTATAATGAATTTATTTTCAATTTCCTGCAATTTAATATGCATCTTAATGTAAAAATGTTTCAGTTCAACATAATTAAATCTGTAAATATTATATTTTATTGTACTGTCTATCAATTTCAACAGTCTTACCTAATACACCTATTTTCATACTGACCAAATTATGGAGAGCAGCCATTATGACATATCTTTTGACATACCATTTGCCCAATCTACACCAGTCCTGCAGCTAATACCTACAGCTTTACAAGTGTTACTCAAACTATAAACTCCACAAAATACAAATGTCAAATAAAAAGAAAAATCATCTACTGACTCATATTGCCACTAAGATTCTTTTGCATGCACAAAAGTGCATGCAAAATAATCTTGCACTTAGAACAAGGATAAATAGGACATTTCAGATCAACTTGTGGCTTCAAGGACAGTTTTGTATTATACACTTCTGACAAATACTACCAGACGGCAAAGATCCATTTTCACATCCAAAAAAATCCTCCCATCCAAGCTTAATTTCTTATATTCACCATGCAACATCATAACAAGATGATGGTAGTATGCTGACAGATATTCATAACCATAATTTACTTTGAAAAAAATCAAGGATAGAAACTTCAATTTCACATGTACAGTGTAAACTCCATTGAAAAATAAATTAAAATGCAATCAAATTATACTGCTAAGCATGCACCAACCAATTTGTATAATCAACATATCTATATGCAAATTTAAGACAACTCATAACTTTCACGGTTATGAGAAAGTTACAGATCTTGTACAAAATGCAGAAGTATAATGTATAGGAGGTTGTAGGATTGTAAAAAATAACCAAAATTTATTGTTTATTGAACAAACTGTTAACACAAGTAGCAGCCACAACACTGATAGTCCGTATTCACTCTTCAGAACATGTATCGTTTATGCTAGTAAACATCTACAATGTTCAATTGTATTGCATACATACAGATGTATGTACTTCTCTTTACAGCATTTGCTAATATTGCAGTCTTCAAGTGTATTCATATTATTTTCAGTACTTACCTTATTCTTAAAGGGTTTTTAGAAGTCTTTTATTTATTACTTTTATTTTTTCATTTTTTTTAAACCTAGTGCTATTGTGTACTTAATAAATACTGTGTAGTACAGTGTTTATTAAGTACTCCTGTGCAACACTGGGGTTATGTTCCATGTTGTAGAAAATGGCATTATAGGGGACGTACATTATTGGACCAATTTATGCAAATTCAAACATGTCACTAAATTTTAACTGTTATTGCAAAGGGTCAAAGATTTCCAAACATTTTTCCAAAATTTTAGAGAAAGGCAATTATATAGAAGAACAGGTCTATAACGTTGATGAATTTGCTTCGTATTGGAAAAAAATGCCCGACAGAACATATATTGCGAAAGATGAGACTTTCACTTCTTGTTTCAAGGCATTAAAAGACAAGATAACTTTACTTTTGTGTTCTAATGCAGCTGGAGAACATAATTAAACCAATTTTAATTAATCGTACATTAAATCCATATGTAATAAAAAAACACAGACAAATCAATGCTTTTCCTGTTCACTGGAGAGCTAATAAAAAAACATGGATTATATGTGAAATGTTTAAAACTTGATTTTATAATTGTTTTGTACTGGAGGTCAATTATTTACAACAAAAAAATTTTTTTAAACTATTCACTTCACTGTTCATATATAAGCAACTGTTAAGTGTATATTTTTGCTTTTCTAAACAAAAAATCTGAAACTGTGAAAATGTTAAATTTATTTTATGCGTTATACAGGACTGTTTATCATTCTGTATGAGTTTTAGTTGCAAAATTTTCATCACATTATATGAATTCATGTTATAAGGGAGTGCATTATATGGGAGTTCACTGTGTGTGTGTGTGTGTTTTTTTACATTTTTATGTACAATGATGGCAAGTGAAAAAAAGCCACAAGTTTCTTTAAAGATGTGGTCTTACATTATTAGTGAAAAATGTCTGTAATCAGTTTTTTTTCCATAAATTCATGAGTTGTGTCACAGATTTCAGTATGTTATTTATCACATTTTTTTATTTTACCAGATTTCTATCATTTTGACTGCACCAAAAAGCACTAGCCTAATACTGTAAAAGATGAAATCATGATTACCACTTTCAATAATTGTACGTTAATGATGCTGGTAAACTAAATTGACAATTATGACCAAAATTTATGTTGCAAGATAAATGTTGTGTGAGAATGGTAGGAAAATGAAAGGAATTCATTGCATTGTAGGTGGTGTTTGTCAAGAGGACGGTGCCTGCTTTGTCACTCATGTTAATGTTAGGTCTGAAAAGACATTAAATTGGATTGTATATAAGTTGTTTATTCTGGGACAATGATTTACACAGACAAGTGGAAAGGATATTTACACATAGATGATTTGAAGGATCATGAAATTGACCATAAAACAGTCAAATATGCCAAGCATTTGATCCTGAAATTGGAGTTCATACTCAAAGGATAGAAGATTGGTGGTTGTATTTAAAGGACTGTAAAAATGTTCCAAAGAAATTTGTTGAAGAACTTTTCAACTCCTATTTGTATTCTTTTATATACAAGAAGTTGTTGAAATGGTCTGAAATTTGTCCAGACAAAAGATTCAACATTATATTAAAGCATATAGTAAATGTGTACCCTAATTATGGAAGGGAACCAGTTTGGAAGGAGCCAGAAAGTGTGCCTGCAGCACCAAAAAGTAAAAATAGGAAGGCTGAAGAAGTCGATTCTGGATTGATGAATGGTCATGAGTGAAAGCAGTAAGTGTATTTTGAGTGTTTTGTTGTTTTAATCAACTATGTTATTTTTACTTGCTTTTTTTTTTTACTTATTCACAGTTTAAGTACTGTATATATGTTAGATTAGGTGTTTTGTTCATTTTACGAAAATTTGCTGTATACATAGTTAGGATGCTGTCACATGATCTCACCAGGAAAGCTTGGAAGTACTCTTGTTCACGCACATTACCTTCTTTTTACCTTGGTCTTCTACATAGATCAGAAATGGCTTGTGATGTAAGGGAGGTTGTGGGATTGTAAAAAATAAGCTAAATGTTTAGTTACAAAGATAGATGGCCAACTAGTAAAGGCAGTAAAGACACCATTTTGCCATTGTGCAGGACTTGGGTTCTAGTCTGGATCAGCCCAGAAGTTTTTATGGATTGAATGATCCAGATATATATATACCTCTCATACCTCAACAGTTGACAAATCTAATGCAGGCTTGGCAAACACACAATACAGTTTACAACAGACTTTCTTAGTGCCTACAAAACAGAGTGAAAAAATTAAAATTATTTATATAAGAATGAATTATTAATTTATGATGGTTTCTTAGACAAGTTTAAAAGTATGAAATTTTCTCTAGCTAGCAATAATAGAAAAACAGATTTTAAACATTCTCTGCACTTGTGGTATAAAATTTTCATTATTTTATGACTTTTTTTTTTAATATTTTAGCACTCTTGCTATATTTCAGAGTTAAAAAAACTTATTATAATTTTATACAATTAAACCATGATGTAGTGACCCCTAAATTAGCACAATTCTGATAAAGCAACAATGAATATTCATGAACAGATCTTCCTCAAATATTAAGTAGAGAAACTTTTAGTATCTGGAAGTTACTGAATCATGAATTTGCATTGCAGAAGATATTGCTATCACCAAATTGTAATGATTCAATCTTTCAACCTTACACTTGTGTATAGGCTTCATTACTACAGATAATTCATATACACTTCATTTTAGTGCCAAAGTCAGTTTACTGTCAGTTTCAGGGATGAACAAATGATGATGGTAAATGGAGATTTTATTGTATTATAATCTAAACCTCAAACAAGTTAAATGAGGGCGTTTTCTTTTTACAATGTATTATCGTCTTCTCAGCTTTTTTGTTGGTCTCAATCAGAAATGTCAGCAATGTCTTAGTTTGTTTTATTTATATCATAAAAAAATTTTATGGATGACAAAATAGAAATATGTTATTAATTGAAAATTTGTTCTAGCGAGTCGTGTTTGTTCAGTTACATCACAAGCATTTTTCCCAGAATTTGTTTGAATATCAAATTGTTAGAGTTGGGAACAATTTGAGTACTGAGATATTGCCATATTTTGTTTGTTGTTTATATGAATGATTGCTTACCTATGGTTAAAAAAGTTTAATAATTTGTACCTAAACATGTTTAAATAAACTCTATTAATTACAAAGATTAATTTATAAAACAAAATACAATGACAGTTTTAGAGGCTAAAGTCTGAAAGCAATGACAACACCTGGTTGATAGGAAAGCATTTTATAAACTTTAGACTTTTCTTATTTGTTTTTGATTTTTTTTTTTCATTTCTAATTTTATTAGATATATTCATAGTTTTCTTTGAATTATTTTCATTTTTATTATGTATCCTTATCTTTAAAATTTTTGCTCATTTGTTGCTTTCTATTACTCAGCCGACTATAATCATGCTTTGATACTACTGTTTTTATAATTTATTATTTATAACTTCTGTTCAACTGTTATGTTTGAACAATTTCACTCTTTTCTTTACTTTCTCAGTTTATTTCTGTACTTTTACCTGATCACTGCAATAATTTTTATCTCATAATAAAATGTAATAAATTAGTTGCTATCTTTTAAATATTGCACTTGATTTTATTCGTATATTGGCAAGTTTTTAATAAAGATTGTAAATTTTTTAAAGAAAGCTTGTTTAACACATTAACAAAATGCACAACCTAATGGCAGGCAGTATTAAGTAATGTGTTGGTTCTGCTCTGCCCAATACTGATACAGGAGTTTCAGCATGCACCACACTCACGTGGGTAAAGAACTGTTGACAGTGGTTTCCATTGGTTTTCCTCAATCCATGCACAATGTGTGCCCTGTACAGATACATTTTGTTTATCTTTAATACTTCCGAAACTATGGTTTTGGAAATTCCTAGTACTAAAGTTATCTCACCAATCAAACTAGTTGTATTCTCTTAAACATAAGTGAAGTATCTAGTTCAGTGTCAAATGTACAGTGTTTAGATATCATTGTGGAGTGGTGTGAAGAACCAAACCAGATTGCCAGAAATGGTGAAACATCTGTGACAAAGTACTGAAATATGGATAATTCTGATGTGAAAATCTTCAACAGTTTCCTTCCATATTCCAGATACACCTCCACCATATCCACTTTCTCTTGGGTCATAAAATTTCTGCAAAAAATTCTGCATAAGTGTTGAAGCTACAAGTGAATGAACTTTTAATACCTTCAATATTAGCAGTTCCAATCGGATTCACTTTATCATCTGTGTAAAGAAAGTTTGAGTCAAACTGATGATGGAGTCTGAGTGTTCAAGAAATGTCAAACAGATGTAAACAAAGCAGATGTTAAAAATTGTAATAAAATAAAATAAGTTCTAATCAGGTATTTTAATTTTATTTGACTAATAAGGAACAAGGAATTAACATTTATTTCACTTTTGTTTGTATGTAATAATGCCCCTTTCCCATTTCAAAAAGAGCTTATTGTATGTTGTACTGTACCTAACAAATTGTTGGGGGCACATTTGTATTCAGCATTAAACATTGTGAGAGAATATCATTCAAAATTTTCTGTATTAGCATGGATTTCCAGTGATCTTTGTATTACATTAAGCTGAACACCATATGTACTGTACAGCAGTACGTGTATACTGTAAATATGCACCATACCAGAAAAAAAGCTTGGATATGACTACTGACAACTGTGGATTTCACAAGACTAAAGGTTTCAACCTTGTATAAATATAATAAAAATATTTTTCTCATATATAAACATCGCTAAACCCGATGTAATATAGCTAATCACCAAACGTATGCCGTAAATCCATCGGGCTAGTTTTAAGGCTAATTACTAAATAAATTACGTAATTAATTTGGCACTAGAGGTAAGCGTTAGGCGCCATCTCTTATTAATATTAATAATTATAAATAAATTAATTAATTTAAATAATTTAGAACCGCTGGGAGAAAAATTGTGCCAAATTAATTACGTAATTTATTTAGTAATTAGCCTTAAAACTAGCCCGATGGATTTACGGCATATGTTTGGTGATTAGCTATATTTTTCTCAAACTTGAAATCAAGTAATGTTGTTCCTTACTGTCACATTATGTCATTTTTAATTGTTTTAAGCACATTGTACTGTACAAATTACTCATAAAATGTCTTCACATATGCAAAAGTATTGTTTTTCTCTTTTGATGATTATTGACATTTGGACCACTTTAAAATTTAAACCTCTAGGATTTAGCAATATTATAGCCAGCAATGCCATAGAAACTCCACAAAATGTAAACAAAAAAAACCTAGAATGTTTAATGGAGTTAAAAGGTATAAAATAAATACACAGAAGACTGTTTCCAGTTATTTCAAAATTATTTAATTTGAAAGCATTCAAAACAACTTTTTGTGTATTTATTTAATAGCCTTCAACACTATTATTTTAGGTTTTTTTTTTCTGTTCTAGAATTTATTGTAAAATTATTTAAAAACATTAGAATCCAGTTATTCTTATATTCTATCTCATCATATTATGTTAATATTACATCAGTTGTAGTATTTTATTAAACTATAAAATTGAGTTTTTGATATAAAATTGGTTTTAGTTATCATTAACTAATTTTAATTTAGTACAAATTGACTACTGATTTTCCAGCTTTTTTTTTTAATTCAAACAGATTTAATAGAAGTCATTTAAAATATCCATGATTACCCAACTACTACACTAAATAGTCACAGATGGTGTTGTATATAGTACATCTTCACTTGGACTATTTAGCATGACAGTGGCAATCCTTGTATTTGGCCTGCGTTTTAATTTCTTTGACTTAGAAACCACAGTGCTAGGATTAAATGTAAGGAAATATCAGTAATATAGTGGTCAGCACAAACACTAATCTACATTTAATAAAAACTTAATTTGACTTTCTAATAGTATGTAATGCTTTGGAAACATAAAACATTATTAAGTAACCTCAGTTGGAGTTGGACTGAATCTAGCAAGTTTCTGAAATTAAGTGTGCTGAAATATCAGTAGTCAAGCTGTACCTGAAAAATATAGATTGTTAACATTGTTAACAATTTTTTTCATGATCCAGGAAACAATTGATTGTGCTGAAACTTTTACTGTTGTTCTGAATAATTTTACTAAATGGTTATATCATCATTGTCCTAATTTTGAAGATGTTGCAGTGGTTACCGATGGGTAAGTCTAATGTTTAATAATATAAGATCCTTTTTTATTAAAGATGCTTATAAAAAGTTAAAAAATTAACATGTAAATTTACTTCGTTTTAATATTACAATTCTCTTAACTCAGTAACACAATGTTGTATCAGCACTGCAGGAATTTTACATTTTCTGATATACTGGATCTAGCTGAATGCTTTCTAGCCCATATTTTGTATTAATTTTCTTAAATTTATAATATTTTATTGTGAGAAACCGTGGGCCAAGGGTTAATCCCTCTTGTCCACTTACTCGGCAACAGTCTGCAAGGATCACTTACATTGTCGTTCCAGATGGCTTTTTATTGAGTGGCAAGGGAGGTGAGCAAGTTGGCAGGCGTCCTTTCAGAGATAGGAGACAGGTGTAACAAAATAACAAAACGTTTATTATACGGCTAACACTAAAACACAGGAGGCTACACAGAGTTAGATGCATATCTCTAGGTTATATAGGCTAAATGCGATTAACAAAAGATTACAAAGTAAAAATGATTAACAACCGCTTAGTCTATCCTACAACAGCTATGCCTACTTCTGTTTTGAGAGAGAGAGTTTGCAGTCTGCTGATAGTTACCTCAAAAGTTGGAGGAGTCCTGTATGCAGTGATGACAGTTCTTTATGGAAGTGTTGGGCGTTGTCAATGTCTTTTACCATTGTCTTCTCCGGGGACTAGATCGAGTCCTTTCTTGGAAGTGCGGGAGACGGGAAATCACTAAGACCAATTATAACTTACGTGTGCGAACTCTTGAGCTTCCGGTGGCTCCCACCTTTTATATCATTGTCGTGGGAAATCTAACACGTGATCAACTTTTGTTGACGATGACAGTGCATTCTTGACTCCTATGTGTCAACTTTCCCAGTGACTTGTTACTATAACCAGAGACCTCTGATCTAAATTCTTCTTCTCCATTTTTTTCTAACAAATATGTTTACATTTTAACAATTGACGTTAATTTTTTTGATTTTAAGAGCCCCGTAAAAATCCGTGGGCGCACATCATTTTATACAGATAAGTTCAAAAGGTCTTATTATTTGCATGTAATAATAAGGTTATTATCTTGAAAATTTTTATTATTATTGTAATTAACCTTTGTAGAGAGGGTTAATCAGATATGGCACTATCACAATGTAGTGGAGAATAAACATGGAAATTTTTTAAGAATTTTCCCACACGTTTTTCTCATTTCCATTTCGGAAAAAAATTTTTTAAACAGTTAAGTCTAGTAAAGAAAAAATCTTTCTTTATTGTCACGTAATTCCTTTTTATGTGAATTTTTTTTCACGGTTATTTTTGGCTAAAATGTTTTTGCAGATATTGACATCATTCCCCAGTGCCACGTGATCACCCTTGACGGGTATATCTGTCGATCACTGCAAAGTGGTTAATGTATAAATCTCAAAATATGAATTAGTGTATATAACTACTTATCCATCCAAAGAAATTAAATATCCATATAGAAAGATTATATTTTTGATCCTTCAAGGGATCTGAACTTATTCTGTAACAATATGACTTACTTTAATGAGATACATTGTTGAAATATATTCATCTTGAATTATAATAGTTTTTTAATAAAACCTTAAGACAAATCCATATAATATTGGGTTGTTTGGAAAGTAATTTTGTTTTTTTCCGTGGAAAAAACACACTATTTTTATAATAAATAAATATTTTATTGAATTATATATTAACCATTTTGGTCAAATACCTGTTGTCATTGTTTCTGGTAGTAGCATGATTTCACATTCATAAAAGTTTTGATCATTGCTTACAAAAAACTGATCCAAGTGATTTTTGACATTGTCATTTCAAGCAAATGTCTTACAGTTAAAAAAAATTTGTATAGACCAGAACAAATAATAATCTGAGTGTGCTCGATCTGGCAAATATGGTTGGTGTGATAGCCAGTCCCATCTAAGTTATAACAGTTTCTGACAAGTTACCAAACTTGTGTGAAATTTGACATTATCGTGGTAAAACACTACACCTGTTTTGTTGATCAATTCTGGCCGCATTTTCTGTTTGATGATATTACTCAGTTTGTTTACTTCATGGCAGTACACTTTTGAATCAATTGTTGAATTGTCTGGTAAAAACTCCAAAAAAAACTTTCCTTAAAATCCCACCAAAGAAAGCATCTCTCTTTAAGAACATGTGGAACTCATGTATCGAGCTTTGAAACGAAATCAGTTTGTTTCAAGTAATCATAAACAGTTCAATTTGATAAATTTAATCTCTTAGTGATTCCACATGTTATTCGGCAGTTTGCTTCAATCAGTACCTTTATTTTGTTTTCATTGGCTTCAAATGGCCATCCAGAATGTGGTGTATCTTCAATATTGAAATTGCCAGAACAAAATTTTGTAAATCAGCTTTGGCACTGTCGTTCTGTCAATACATCTTCTCCATACACATCTCACAATTTTTTCCTCGTTTGAACAGCATTCTTACCTTTTTGGTAATAAGGAGCAAAATATGCCGAAAATGCTGCTTTCAAT
This sequence comes from Centruroides sculpturatus, assembly GCF_000671375.1. Classification (NCBI taxonomy): domain Eukaryota; kingdom Metazoa; phylum Arthropoda; class Arachnida; order Scorpiones; family Buthidae; genus Centruroides; species Centruroides sculpturatus. Next base: position 205,786 of record NW_019385287.1, on the reverse strand, counting down.
CTTCCATGTTTGATGGGACACAAAAAATTTTTACACAAGTTTTTACAAATAAGCCTTAAAATGCTAGCTGTCAAAATATATAATGATAATACGGTTTAGAATGAAAATGGCAGGAAAAATACAACCAATCTGTCTAGTGGTAAAAAAAAAACAAAAAACAAAATTACTTTTCAAACAACCCAATATAATAAAAATAGAGCCCTTTGAAGTATTTTTAAATTAAGAAATCTTTTGATTAAGCATATGTGATTCAAGACTGGCCTTTTTTAGTGTTTTGCACTAAATATCATTATATTTATGTCACAAATACTCCAACTGTTATAGAACATCACATTTTACCAAAATATTAAAACAATTCAATTGATATAATGAATTTGGAGAGGAAATGTGCACAAATTTGAAATTGATTCTTTGATTTGTGACACATGCACAAATCCAAATGAATGAATTTGCAGATTAAAATACAGTTGTTAGCTTTTAGCCAATATCAAATATGTAGAGAAGACATTTACTGAATGCAAAATATATTGCAACTTGTCTAAGCTTGTAGTTATAATTTCACTTCAAAATTTTGATGAATTATTTTATTCAGTAACTCTATTTAAAGTTATTTATAGAGTGGACTTCTCTCAAACAAAAATAGAGGTTCAAAATTTAATATAGATGTAGAACATCATGTTTTGAACTTTACTGAAAGGTGATGCAAGTATTACAGTGTTCCAGAAGACACTTCACAGAGATAGTGAATACATCAGTGTGGGTGCAATTAATAATCAATGGAGTTGGGTCTGCAAGTTAGACTATCTATAACAACATAAGAGTGTCAAAAGAAAGTGACTCTACATTTTTGGCAAAGCCTGAAGAAAATGATCTTCAAAGACATTTCTTCTAACCAAAGTGAAATGATCAAGCAGTTAAATCTGAATGTTTCTACCTTTAACCATTTGATTCACAATGAATTAGGCTAGATAACAAGATGGAAAACCAACTTGTTATCTACAAAACAAGTTGTTTTGTTGTTTTGACAACAACAAAACTGTTGTTGTCAAAACAAACACAATGTAGAGATAAACAAGGAGTCTCAGAGACTTGTGCACATGATAGATCATAGATAAATGTTGAACCAGAAAGATGGGACTTTGACAGGGGCGCTCATATACAATTAACCTAAATTAGAAAATCAGAAAGAGGGGAAGAGTTGATGGTCAAAGGACATCATGCTAGATTGTTGGAATTCTAAAATGTCAGAGAAGAAGCGATAATGGAGTAAAATACAAGCACAGGTTTCATAGTTCCATCAACATCTCCCAGTCAGAGTCAAAGAATGGTATCAAATAGACTCTTCAAAACTGATCTTGGTTTTTGTCTGGAGACATCGGAGAGACCAATCGGGAAACAAGACAAGGGAACTAGAACCAATCAAAAGATGAGATTCAAGGGAGAAAACTATAAAAACCTCAAATCTCAAGGTCAAAACAGCGATCTTTGTCCATTGTTATGCATGATAAATCTGTCGCTTCTGCCTTGGACATTCCTGTTGTAACTCAACCTCAACGTTGCCACCCAACTTCAACGAACATGCAACAGGATCGACCACTTCATCATCATTGTCTCTGCCCCAGAGTCATCACGAACCCTCAGCACAGGAATCAACCAACATACCAAACTCTTTACCACCTACAGACTGTGACGAACTATCGAACAACTTCTCAACAATGAACTTCCTGTCAACACCCGTATAAGCAATTATCTACTATAATAAAAGGTTTTTGTAAGGATATGTGGTATCTCTGCCTCCAGCACCATCACTGACATATGAACAGCCCCTAGGTTTTCCTTGATGTGGGATTTTAAGTCCCCGATCTCCACTAGGGTCAGCAAGCTTACAGTTCTTTGTACAAGACTTGCAACAGTGTCAGAAAAACTTGTTATTGCAAGACTGTAAAGAAGGCAGAAAAATTTTTGCCCAAAGAAAGTGTTCTCAGTAAAGTTAATGGTGATTTTGCAATAACAGATTATGGTACTGTACCATTAGTCAAAATACCCAAAATGCCAAAGTTGATACCAATGCCATATGTGAAGGGTTTTGGCTCCCTTACTGGAAAAAGAATTAGATAGTGTATACCAAGGATTATGACAAAATCTGTGAATGATGGCATGGCTTCTTTCTGTACAGTTAAAATTGCTGACCAGACTTTGGAAAGCACTTAGAAAAATGTGCCACAATTACTCCTGAAATTTACACCAAGGTATTCCCAATCATGGAAATAGCATCTAAAATGAAACTGAATATAAAGAGCAGGTATGGCAAATCTTTTCGAGTCCTCATGCCATATAGTAAGCATATTTAACTTTAAAAATGTTTATGCATACCAAAGTTTTAGATTTTGAGTAACTATATTCAAAGAAATGAAGTGACTATGCTTTAATTAGAATAAATGTAAAAGAGCTGATTGAAAAAGGATGATCAGGCGTCAAACCAGAAAAATGGATGAAGAAGACAGGTGATAAATTTAAATTGTATGATTATCGTTACTTGCCAGATGATTTCTTCCGATGTGCCACTAGATTGCCACCCTTGATATAGAACAAACAAAAATGACTCATTGTCATTAGTCACAAACACTATTTATTCATATAAAACTGTATCACAGTTGATCACAATGATTGGAGATAAATAGAAAGGCAGTTGGCAAAAATTAGAGATTTTTCATGAGTTTTGTCTAGACATGTAAAAATTAGCACCATTTTGACCTGTAGACAAATTAGATGTTTGTGACTTGATTTCAAGTAGAGCTAGGTTTATAAGATCCTGGATTGACTAAGTGTCAAGATGTCTAACAAAGTTGTCTGAAAGACAATGCGATTTGGAAGAATTGGAGAAATATTAGCAGGTTTGGCAGGAATCCAAAATGGGCGGTCCTGAAGTTATGCTACTAGCCCAGCTTAAGGTTCGATAATCATTAGGCCTAGAAAATTTCTTAAGAAGAGGAACAAAAGATGAAAATACAACAAGAGCTTCGACCAGACTGCTAGAAGGAGCAAGAGAATTAAAAATACAGCAGAAAGCCTTGTCTGGATTTTGAAGAGGGAGAGAGAAGAACTTTATACTGTATTGGGACAATACAGACTCATTTGCTGGTATATATGTGGAAAATAAAAGACTGACTATTAAATTCAGGTCATAAGGTGCCTTTCTAGCAAATCAGGGCACTGATTAGTAAACAAGACAAGGAGGCTAGCTGATTGAGTCTTCTCTGGATATTTTGAACTTTAAGGAAAGGTTATGATAGCAGTAGAAAGTTTAGTTAGATTTACCAAAAGTACAGTATAATTGAACAACAAAGAAAAGTGCAGCCTGAAGCATGCCCTCGATACTAAGGTTGGTTTTAGTTTTAACTCATTGGCTAAAAGGTGTTCATGGAGTATCAGATAAAACTATGAAAGAATCATATTGACATGGGATATATAGTGAGAAGACAAAAATCTGAATCAGAAATGAAGTGAGGTCAAAAACAGCAAAAAGAGCAGCTCTCTGATGCCTTTGAAGAGAATTTTCCATTCTCTTCAAAGGCATCAGAGAGCTGCTCTTTTTACACTTGATGTAAGAAAAGGTGACAAGAATTTCTGGCCTTTGCTGCCTTCTCATCTTATTACTTATTTTGTAAAGAAGGAAGAAGAGAAAAGTAACTAATGACAAGAAAAGATTTCACTGCAAGGCAAAATTTGATGGTCTGATTACAGTCAAGCCAAAGAGACCATCAGAACCATTTTTCAGTAAAAATGGGTAATAAACCAGATGTTTATGTAACTGAATGCATTGTAAAGAAATCAGTCTCTTACATGCAAAAGCCCTACATAAACAATGAAGGGTACAGTACATTTTTTGGCTTGATCTAGCCTCTGCTCAATGTGCATATCAGATTCAAGCAAAGCTGATTGAGTCCAACATCAATGTTGTGTCCAAAGAGCATTCCTCAAATGTACTCCAACTTAGGTGAATTGAACAAACTTTTGGGCTTATTATAAAGGACTAGTCTATGCTAATATATGGCATGTAAAATCAAGCCATTGGTTGATTAACAAGATGAAGAAAAATTGGCCAAAGTTCCAAACAGCTTTTGGTCAAACTTCATGTCAGGAGTTTATTCTAGGGTTTTCCAATCTGCTGAATGAGGTCATCAGTCCATTTAGGTACTGATGACCTTTTACAGATTTGTTGTCATTACATTATGTTTTCACACTGTCTTATTATTTTGCATTAAATATTGAATAAATTATACTTTGTAATGAATGTGCATATTTTTTTCCTAATACCTTAGTTGTTGTTTAAGATAAAATATTAACAGAAAACACAACCTGCTGTTTTTAATTTATTAACATTGTGCCTATTACAATTATATGTGTACTAAAAGTGTATACAAAATAAACAATATATTGTATATATGTAATAGTCTTTACGGTATATTGCTAATTTGTTTTGTAAAAATACTAGTAGCCTCAAAAAGTTCTTGGAAATTCTCAGGACAATGTAGCACGTTAATCAAATAAATAAAAATTAAATAGCAGCATAGACCTTGTTTATAAATATACGAGTATTATAAGTCCTATTTATAAACTAGGTCTATGTGGATAATATATAAACAAAAAATTGAAATATTTAAGGACATAGAGGCACAAATAATGAAATAGCAGCATTTAGGAGGTATTATTGCAGTCTCCTTACTGTGCACATGCTTATTGACAAGTGGTAGAATAATCCACTGAGGTTTCATTATTGCTCATTGAGAGTGGAATTCTGCAACAGAATATTGCTTCAGGAGCAGTGCAGTAACATTAAATTTTGTGTTTCACTGAACACGACACCAGCAGAAATATTAAACATGTTGAGCGAGTCTTATGATGGATTAGCAATGAAAGTGTTGTTGCTCAAGGACCATACTTTGAAGGGCATGTTTAAATCTCTTTATATGTAATCAATTCCAGAAATGAAAATACATTTGGGAGCTTTTTGATGCTACTGGTATATAGACTGTTATCAAATTGTCATTTTCAAAATATAATTATTATTATTTAGATCCTATGATATGGGACTTTTCTTACTTAAACAATGTGAAATCAGCAGTATTCCAATACCTGAATTTTGTAAAAAGTGGATTAATGTGCGTAAATTGTATAGTAACTTCTACAAAACAACTAGAGTAAGTATCTGTTTTAAAACTTGAGTATTTTTTAAAATTAAGCCAGGACGATTTAATTTACACTAAAGAAAATAACTTTCTCTAGTATACAATACATACATAATGTGGAATTGTCTTATCCCTCATATGTGTGAGAAAGGACAGATTGTATAAAGACACATTATGTATGTATTGTCTACTAGAGTTATTTTCTTTATTGTAAAACTTGAGTAGTTTATTAGAATAATCTTTATAAATTTTTGTGTTACAACTAAATAATAATTATAATAATTAAACGAATATTTTAATATTTATTAAGAAATGGAAAAGTTTTACAAAAACTGTAAAATAAGACAATGTGATCTAAGTGATTTGTTCTTTGATTTATAGCATTGCTTACCAAACTACAGCTCCCTGACCAAATCTGGTTGATGGCACATGTTAATCCAGCCCACAAAATATTTGACACATCGCTTATAAACGGTAGAAATCGGCGTTCTTTATATGCTTGGAATACACATTTTTTTGTAGTCCACCAATCAAAAATTTGGGCACCATTGATTTATAGTGGTGTTAACTAATTATATAACTCCAATTAAAATATTTTTTCTGGGAAATAATGTTTCTAATGTTGTTTTTTAAGGAGTACAATACATCTGTAGGATCAGTCTGAACATATTTACTCTAGCTTTTTCGTAACTGGAAAGTTACTAGTAAAGTCTCAAAATAGTAAATATACTTTTTCTTTCTATTTCAGTTCAGTCTTTTTATTATAATTTTTCCCTACAAGTATAGTTGTAATTTGATTTCTGATCAGACTTCTGTCCATGAGCTTTAAACGAATGGCACAATCAATAGAGTAATAATTCTTATTAATCTAAAATGACCACAATGACAATTATTCACAATTGCTTCAGTGTGCTTTCTCCATATAAACAATAATCTCTGTTAAAAACTGAATANGTGGGAAATCTAACACGTGATCAACTTTTGTTGACGATGACAGTGCATTCTTGACTCCTATGTGTCAACTTTCCCAGTGACTTGTTACTATAACCAGAGACCTCTGATCTAAATTCTTCTTCTCCATTTTTTTCTAACAAATATGTTTACATTTTAACAAGTGACGTTAATTTTTTTGACCGCTGGGAGAAAAATTGTGCCAAATTAATTACGTAATTTATTTAGTAATTAGCCTTAAAACTAGCCCGATGGATTTACGGCATATGTTTGGTGATTAGCTATATTTTTCTCAAACTTGAAATCAAGTAATGTTGTTCCTTACTGTCACATTATGTCATTTTTAATTGTTTTAAGCACATTGTACTGTACAAATTACTCATAAAATGTCTTCACATATGCAAAAGTATTGTTTTTCTCTTTTGATGATTATTGACATTTGGACCACTTTAAAATTTAAACCTCTAGGATTTAGCAATATTATAGCCAGCAATGCCATAGAAACTCCACAAAATGTAAACAAAAAAAAACCTAGAATGTTTAATGGAGTTAAAAGGTATAAAATAAATACACAGAAGACTGTTTCCAGTTATTTCAAAATTATTTAATTTGAAAGCATTCAAAACAACTTTTTGTGTATTTATTTAATAGCCTTCAACACTATTATTTTAGGTTTTTTTTTTCTGTTCTAGAATTTATTGTAAAATTATTTAAAAACATTAGAATCCAGTTATTCTTATATTCTATCTCATCATATTATGTTAATATTACATCAGTTGTAGTATTTTATTAAACTATAAAATTGAGTTTTTGATATAAAATTGGTTTTAGTTATCATTAACTAATTTTAATTTAGTACAAATTGACTACTGATTTTCCAGCTTTTTTTTTTAATTCAAACAGATTTAATAGAAGTCATTTAAAATATCCATGATTACCCAACTACTACACTAAATAGTCACAGATGGTGTTGTATATAGTACATCTTCACTTGGACTATTTAGCATGACAGTGGCAATCCTTGTATTTGGCCTGCGTTTTAATTTCTTTGACTTAGAAACCACAGTGCTAGGATTAAATGTAAGGAAATATCAGTAATATAGTGGTCAGCACAAACACTAATCTACATTTAATAAAAACTTAATTTGACTTTCTAATAGTATGTAATGCTTTGGAAACATAAAACATTATTAAGTAACCTCAGTTGGAGTTGGACTGAATCTAGCAAGTTTCTGAAATTAAGTGTGCTGAAATATCAGTAGTCAAGCTGTACCTGAAAAATATAGATTGTTAACATTGTTAACAATTTTTTTCATGATCCAGGAAACAATTGATTGTGCTGAAACTTTTACTGTTGTTCTGAATAATTTTACTAAATGGTTATATCATCATTGTCCTAATTTTGAAGATGTTGCAGTGGTTACCGATGGGTAAGTCTAATGTTTAATAATATAAGATCCTTTTTTATTAAAGATGCTTATAAAAAGTTAAAAAATTAACATGTAAATTTACTTCGTTTTAATATTACAATTCTCTTAACTCAGTAACACAATGTTGTATCAGCACTGCAGGAATTTTACATTTTCTGATATACTGGATCTAGCTGAATGCTTTCTAGCCCATATTTTGTATTAATTTTCTTAAATTTATAATATTTTATTGTGAGAAACCGTGGGCCAAGGGTTAATCCCTCTTGTCCACTTACTCGGCAACAGTCTGCAAGGATCACTTACATTGTCGTTCCAGATGGCTTTTTATTGAGTGGCAAGGGAGGTGAGCAAGTTGGCAGGCGTCCTTTCAGAGATAGGAGACAGGTGTAACAAAATAACAAAACGTTTATTATACGGCTAACACTAAAACACAGGAGGCTACACAGAGTTAGATGCATATCTCTAGGTTATATAGGCTAAATGCGATTAACAAAAGATTACAAAGTAAAAATGATTAACAACCGCTTAGTCTATCCTACAACAGCTATGCCTACTTCTGTTTTGAGAGAGAGAGTTTGCAGTCTGCTGATAGTTACCTCAAAAGTTGGAGGAGTCCTGTATGCAGTGATGACAGTTCTTTATGGAAGCGTTGGGCGTTGTCAATGTCTTTTACCATTGTCTTCTCCGGGGACTAGATCGAGTCCTTTCTTGGAAGTGCGGGAGACGGGAAATCACTAAGACCAATTATAACTTACGTGTGCGAACTCTTGAGCTTCCGGTGGCTCCCACCTTTTATATCATTGTCGTGGGAAATCTAACACGTGATCAACTTTTGTTGACGATGACAGTGCATTCTTGACTCCTATGTGTCAACTTTCCCAGTGACTTGTTACTATAACCAGAGACCTCTGATCTAAATTCTTCTTCTCCATTTTTTTCTAACAAATATGTTTACATTTTAACAATTGACGTTAAGTTTTTTGATTTTAAGATCCCCGTAAAAATCCGTGGGCTCACATCATTTTATACAGATAAGTTCAAAAGGTCTTATTATTTGCATGTAATAATAAGGTTATTATCTTGAAAATTTTTATTATTATTGTAATTAACCTTTGTAGAGAGGGTTAATCAGATATGGCACTATCACAATGTAGTGGAGAATAAACATGGAAATTTTTTAAGAATTTTCCCACACGTTTTTCTCATTTCCATTTCGGAAAAAAATTTTTTAAACAGTTAAGTCTAGTAAAGAAAAAATCTTTCTTTATTGTCACGTAATTCCTTTTTATGTGAATTTTTTTTCACGGTTATTTTTGGCTAAAATGTTTTTGCAGATATTGACATCATTCCCCAGTGCCACGTGATCACCCTTGACTTGTATATCTGTCAATCACTGCAAAGTGGTTAATGTATAAATCTCAAAATATGAATTAGTGTATATAACTACTTATCCATCCAAAGAAATTAAATATCCATATAGAAAGATTATATTTTTGATCCTTCAAGGGATCTGAACTTATTCTGTAACAATATGACTTACTTTAATGAGATACATTGTTGAAATATATTCATCTTGAATTATAATAGTTTTTTAATAAAACCTTAAGACAAATCCATATAATATTGGGTTGTTTGGAAAGTAATTTTGTTTTTTTCCGTGGAAAAAACACACTATTTTTATAATAAATAAATATTTTATTGAATTATATATTAACCATTTTGGTCAAATACCTGTTGTCATTGTTTCTGGTAGTAGCATGATTTCACATTCATAAAAGTTTTGATCATTGCTTACAAAAAACTGATCCAAGTGATTTTTGACATTGTCATTTCAAGTAAATGTCTTACAGTTAAAAAAATTTGTATAGACCAGAACAAGTAATAATCTGAGTGAGCTCAATCTGGCTAATATGGTTGGTGTGATCGCATGTCCCATCTAAGTTATAACAGTTTCTGACCAGTTACCAAACTTGTGTGAAATTTGACATTATCATGGTAAAACACTACACCTGTTTTGTTGATCAATTCTGGCCACCTTTTCTGTTTGATGATATTACTCAATTTGTTTACTC